>NC_135212.1:9367289-9614789 GCF_052324685.1 Brachyhypopomus gauderio
ATATAACGCTCAGTATGCTTCGTCACGAAAAGCTTGGACAATACTTTGCAACGTAGAAGAAATGTGACAGTCTTAAATAGCTCAGTCTAATGAGCTGCAGGTGGACTAGTACTAATGTCAGTGGCGTGCTCAGACATTTTGGGGGGCAAGTGCTCAGGGGGGAAAAGTGGCACTTTTTAGCGCATGTGGAACACTTCATTATAAAAAAAATTACACACACATGTTGAATGAAATTTGACTTTTATTTGTAACATTCTCTAAATGTGAGATTTCAATGGAAAAAAGTCACACCACCAACTGATAAAATCCATATCAAATATTAACTATATACAGTCATTGTTAAGTCCTTCAGTTAACTTCTGTTTACCCTCCACTTTCTGCAGGCCTTGTTGCATATATTTTGCAATTAGTAAATCAATATAGGCCTACAATTAAGACAGTAAAAAGCCCAAAAAGTAGGAGAAGGAGTTATAGGCTACTGAGTGTTTGTCACGTTACGGTCCCCAAACCCTCTGAGCTATCCGCGGGGACCGCGAGGGGAGGAAACAAACGGCATAGCGACGCGTCCGCCGGACCGTCCGACGCCAGCGCCATGGACTTCTCCCGGGGTGAGAGCCCGGTCAAGTCCATGAACTGGAGCCAGGCAGAGGAGGAGCAGCCGATGGAAACCGACGACGGACTCTCATGCAGTCTGCCTGGAGTGTCCTTCGGCCGCGCTGCGCCAGGCGCTTCCGCCAGCCGCGCTGCTCCCAGCAGAGGGTTTGCAGCAAAGGCAGGAGGGGGAGTGCCCACCGCAGCGCCAGCAGCTCCCAGTCTCTCTCCCCTCATCACTCTCCTCCTGGTGCGTAGCTTGGCGCCTGTTTCGTGTGTGTGTGTACCAGTGTTTGTAAGTCTTCCCGTATGTGTGCCAAACCCCTTTTTCCCTTTTGTTCCACTATGTGTGAATGTACCAGTCTGTGTGTTTGTGAACGTCCCATTGAATGTGTCTAACGTGTTTTCCCACGTGTCCTCCCAGGGAGGGTGTTCTAGGCTGTTCGTGGCGGACTCTCCACCGAGGGCGGTCATCTCCCAGATGCAGGACTGGGCGCTTCGGATCCGCCCATCGACGTGGGTTCGGGGCACTCGGTCCTGTTGGCACCCCGGGACAGGTAGTGCCCTTGGTGGGAGCGTCTGTCACGTTACGGTCCCCGAACCCTCCCTTTGGGGCGTGTGTTAACGTCGTCTGCGTCAGTGTATCTCCGTGGGTGCGGGTGTGTCTTGCGATTATCCATCTCACCTGTGGCTCGTCTCGTCATCACGTGGGGTTTGTGTGGTCTGTCTATTTAATGTGCATTCACGCAGTGTCTTGTGCTTGTCGTTGTCTACAGTTTACACGTCTCTGTGTGCTTGTTCAACGTTCTACGTGCGCTATTGTGCAATACTTGTATAAAATATATGTGACGTCTGCTGAAAAGGAGGATTCTGTGTCTCGTCTTTCGTCCGTTGCCGAACGTCACAGTGTTGTCATTACATAAATGCAGATGGGCATTTTTCACGGGTAATGGGGAATTTCCCATTTATTCTTTCACAAACGAATGTGTTAATTTATGTTGCCTAACAAAACCTATACAACAGAAAACGTTCAGCTTAACACATAGATTTGCAAACTCTACCTTAATTATTTGTATGTGGTCGTCCTCACGTTATCTATCATTGATTTGGGCTAGAGCGACTAGTTTATCAGGTGACCAGTCAGCTAAAATGCTTAGTAGTTTGGTGCTGTATGAGACATTTTACTGCACAAGAAAATGATTTCACATTGGGCTTAGAGGGCAAACAGTATGATTTTACTTGATGTGTATGTTACCTGGCTGGTGGGGCACGGGAGAAGAAGCCTATCTGTGACCGTGCTGGCTTTGCTGAAGACACTTGCTTCCACTCACTGAACTGAACTGCTGCTGTAGCGCATCTGGTGTTAAAGGAAGAGAGAGGTCGGGTGTGTGCGAGGTGGTGGCTCATTTCAGGGCATTGTTTTTAATCGCTCAGGTTTTCAAAAGATCCTCAGTAAAATGTTAATAATAATAATAATAAAATTTTTTTTTTACTGAAGTTTCAAAGGGCACTTTCGTTGATAAAGGGCAGAGTTGGTGGTGCTTTAGCACCACCTGATGTCTATGTCTGCACACCTATGACTCAGGTGAGTGAGAGCGGCGTCTGGATGGTTGGGTATGCTGGGAGTTGTAGTCTCGTGTGTCGTGAAGCATGACATTTTTTTATTAAATATTTGGTACCGGTGCTAATTATACTTTTTAAATGGTGTGTATAAACAATATCTGAACACATACTTACAAAAATTATTAAATAAAAAGAAGGTTGAAGATGTTTTCATTTCAAAGGTTTAGATGTAGGCATTGTAACCATGATTTTATGTAGGCCTACTGCTGCTAATTTTCTATAGGGGTGTGTTACCATCAGACCAAGTGTGATGCTAACAACCAAATGTACAGGATGTGCAGTAATGATTTGGATACCTGCAGTGTCTGTTATGGAGAATCAGAGGGCTAATGTTTCAAATGAATGCATAAATGCATTTAACAGAATGTTGTGACAAAAAAATGCACTTTTAAAATGTTTGTCCACTTACTTCAAATGTGTTTGAGCAGCGAAAGAAGATAGAGTCCAAATTTGGCTTCTTTAAAGCAAAATCGGCTAACTGCCAACATTTGCTAATAAACATCTGAAGTCAACAGCATCCCAAGCAGCCTTTATAAATACATACCCATAAACCTTTGTCAACCCACACATAATACATCATGGTGTTAATAATTACACCTCACTGTAAGAGTGAATAAAAGCTTCCCCTTTAAGGGCAGCGATGTAGGTTGAGCAGGTTGAGTGAAATATGTGCACATGTAACTTATTTACAATGGCTCTTATTGTTGCTGCTGAACTCCAGTGTTTGTTAGTACTGATGTTAGCAGCTTTTGTTCTAAATTAAAGAAGCAAAATTGGGATTCCAAACGTCTTGTCCAGTCAACTGGGGGGTGGGGGGGGGGGGGGGGGGGGTGTAAGTGACAAATTATGTATGCTTTTTTAGCTATTCCTCCACAATTTCACTGGCACAAAAAATGAGACAAGGAAATGTTTCGGTCTTGGTCCAGTAAGTACTGCTAACATTCAAATTGATGCCATATTGGTATTGGATGTTGGTGCACAATTCTAATGTCCCCTCACATTCTTACCTGCAAACACCTTTACTTCACACAGTGTGAGTATTTTTCCTCTTCCAGGAATGACAATGTTAACAAATCATCCTTTAACGGGGGCAAACTTGTACGTTCCTGTCGCACCACGCGGGAGGGATTCAATGGTGGCAGCTCTGTAGATGCAATTAAAACAGGTGGTGAAAGGGTGATTGAGCACTTTCAGGAGGGCCTTAAATACTCAAATGTATGCGAATGAAAAGTCTCTCACAGAATATTGTTGTTGCCGTTATTCTCAAGGCTGCTGCCAATGCGAATCTGAGCTCCATTGATCCGCTCTTCACAACAATCACCACGGTTGGTGATGGTTACCATGTCTACTCTGTAGGTGCCAGGCAATTCCACCCTCCACCAGGGATCTCTCTCAGGGTCAGTGTGAGTGCATGAACCTTGCATATAATCTGAATCACTGTTGCCATCAACAGCATTCGTAGCCTCTGCTAAGTAATTGTATGTAGACGATTGCACTGCTTTGGCTCCAAATGCAACATTTTCTGTTCAGGAAAATGAAGAAATATTAGTGCTGGAAAAACACCTCAGAGTGACTCAGGAAACAACATGCAGAGAATAAGGAGGTATTCATTACTGGGATATAGCTTATATCTACCTCTGGAAGCACAAAGTCCAGGAAGAAAGACAAGGAACAAAACCACAGTTGCGCTCATCTCTATGTCTGAGATAAAAAAAAAAGTGAAACAATAAAAAAATGTTAGTTTGTGTGTTAGTGTGTGTGTGGGAGGCGGGGGGGGGTGTCATGGGCCTATGGACTTCAAGGACTCTCTCACTCTTACATACTAGGTTGTATTGTACTTGTTCTCCACAAGGGGGAGCTAATGGCACTCTGTAGCAGAGTTCACCCTGCGTTCTCAGTGTAAAAGCACTGTGCATTGAATGAAACGTGACCTGTGAAATAATCAGAGGTGGAAAGTAACGAATTACATTTACTCACATTACTGTAATTGAGTACTTTTTAGTAATTTGTAATTTTCTGAGTAATTTTTGAAATATGTAATTTTTACTTTTACTCGAGTAAATTTTGACCTAAGTAGTTTTACTTTGTTACATTTGAACCCCCTTATGTTACTGAGTAAAAAAATATTGATGGTGAAAAATTAAATGTGGGCAGAAATGTAAACTTCTGTGTCCCGGAACTGAAAATCAATTGCGTCGTCAGGGCTGGCTCTGCCTCCACTCCTCCTAACAACACTAGAGGCACCCGAGTCAGTCCTAGACTCTCCAGGCGCAATCATTACATTATCATTTTTAATATATCGCTTACAAATCAAAGCTGTCAAAGACCACAAATACAATATGTAAAAACAAATAGCAACTTAAAAAACAGATAACCTATGTCCCGCTACGTCATAGGTTAGACGCAGAAGTTATTCTTAATTGATCTGAGAAAACAAGGTGTATTTTGGACGTAAAATCCATCCATCAGGTTCTAAGGGTGAGCCTACTGCCCTGTGTTTACCCTCAATAAATGCCCTTACCCTATAAAAATACTACACTATAAAATGGGCACATGATTAGTCAGCACAAAAAGATTGGATTACTGTTGCTAAAAACACAACTCAGCGTGACATCGCCTTTATGATTGCCAGCTAATGTTAAGTGAATACTGCAGCACGTCATGAACATAATTAGGTTAGTTAGCTAAGATATCTAACCTAACTAGCACTTACTCACAGATCAAGCTGGTGTGTTTTCTGTGCGTTATATTTGTAACTTACATTGATGAGTTTTGTTGCGCTTTGATCCTCTTCCACCTTAGCACAGCATGTTCGTTGATGCAAAAGGAAGATCACCAGTCTTGTCTTTAACCTTTTATTAAAAGCAAATAAAAACTGTCCGCTTGTGCCAGATCACATTGAGATTGAGATTGAGATTGAGGATTAGAGGGAGGAAAGGGTTAGAGGGTGGAAATGACGGAGTAGCTCGGCAGACTGCAAACCGGCAGAAGTCGGAAGCGTTTGAACATGGCGGCAGGCCGCTGCTAACAAACTTATCAGTTAATATCCTTATTATCCGCTAGCTTAATTTAATTTAAAAATATATATTAATAATCATTTCTAGGTGTTTTTTTTCCCTACAGCTACTCAGTTTGCGGTTACATATAAAACTTATTCCTCTCCTTCTATCTCTCAGTTGGACATTGAGCATTTAACTGCTTCTTTTCGATCTTCTTGCACAGCAGTGCTGGACCAGGTTGCCCCTTTTAGAGTGACTCGCCCCAGCTTTAAAACTAGACCTTGGGTGAATGATTCTGTTAGAATGGCTAGGAAAGAGTGCAGGAAGGCTGAGCGCAAATGGAAGAGGGATATATTACAAATATCATTTGAGATTCTTAAATCAACTTTGTTCAGGTTTCAAGAACTCATGAGATCTGATAAAGCAAAATATTTTTCAGAAATGATTTAAAAAAATCAGCATAAGCCTAAATTTCTGTTTAATACAATAAATTCAGTTCTCAATCATGTTCCACATATTAGCCCTGAAGCATCCTCAAAAAACTGTGAGGCTTTTCTTGATTTCTTTCTGGCCAAGGTTGATAATATTAGAGCTAATATATCAATGTCGGTGTTCAGTCCTGCTGTTTATAAGCTGGGTATTCCAACATTTGAGAAATTTGACCCAATCTCCTTGTCTCAGTTAGCTGACATTGTTTCTCAAATGAAGTGTTCTAACTCTGCTGTTGATGTTCTTCCATCTTGGTTTTTTAAGAAAATCTTTGATACAATTGGCCCCGATGTTTTGTTAATTATAAATGCAAGCTTAGCCTCTGGCACAATTCCTGAGTGTTTTAAAGAAGCATAATCTGGATATAGGAAATCTGAGTAACTACCGGCCTATATCAAAGCTATCTTTTCTGTCTAAGATCTTAGAAAGAGCTGTTTTAACTCAACTGACCTGTTTTATTGACAGCAACGAAATTTATAAGACCTTTCAATCAGGTTTTAGGACATTTCACAGCACAGAGTCTGCTCTTTTAAAAGTTACCAATGATCTCTTATTTAATGCTGATTCTGGAGGTTCTTCAGTCTTGGTTCTGCTGGAGTTGAGCGCTGCATTTGATACTGTCAACCATGATTTACTCATTGAACGCCTGGAATACTGTGTTGGAATCAAGAGTGTGGCTCTTAGTTGGTTTACCTCTTATATTAAAAACAGGACCTTTTCAGTGAGCATTGGCAAATACTTTTCTACCTCTACCATGGTGACTTCTGGGGTCCCACAAGGATCAATTTTGGGCCCTGTTCTTTTCTCATTATATATACTTCCCCTTGGTCAAATTATTCGTAAGCATGGAATCTCATTTCATTGTTATGCGGATGACTTACAACTCTACTTACCTTTGAAACCTGGGAATCATCACCCCCTAGATAGACTCAATGAGTGCATCATGGATATAAAAAATTGGATGACTTCAATTGAATGACAGTAAAACAGAGGTTATTATTATTATTTTTTTTGAACATAGTAACTTTTATTATTAAGATAGAAATATTCTGTTTACAATCCAAAGTGTCATATTGCACATTAAGTCATACATAGTCTTTCAGTACAATAGAATTAAACAATTAAACATAAACAACGCGAACATCTTGGCAGGTGACGATCTTAAAAAACAAGTTCTAGACAGCATTGAGGGTTTGTAGAAAAAGAATAGAGGAAAAAAAATATTTAAATAAATAGAGTACATATTAATATAGTTTGTTACACGTTTACTTTGTCTATGCGCATATATTCAAGTATCCATATCCACCTATCTGCCCACATTTAAGCACTTATTTGCATGCATACATATACTGAAATATACATACATATATATATACATACACACATATAGATATACATATACATACACATCCATACACATATATAAACAGTGATGGCTAAGTTACCTTGACAAAGTAATCCGATTACTAATTACTGATTACTCCTTTTAAAAGTAACTACGATTAGATTACAAGTGACTTTAATAGTTACATTCAGCAGCAAAATAAATTTTTCCAATACTCACTTTATTGGAAGTGCATTTTTTTTTAAGTGCAGGTTCGGTAACCGAGGCAGAAACTGCTTAATCCAAAAATCCCGAGGAGGGAAACTTTATTGATAACGCAACCCTGGTGCGCACAGGCTCCGCCTCCCCAGTGTCACTTAAAGGACAAGACTCGCCGTGAGGAGTAGTAGTCGCTACAGTATCTCCTGACATTACGTTTGTGTAGCTGCGCGGTATTATTTGTAAATTTATTTGTAAATGTAATACAAGCGAACTGTTCAGTCAGACAGCTTGTGAAACGAAATACCATTACAATTTCAAGCATTTAATGTAGGCTACGTTAGTCAAAATTCCAGCACATTTCAAACGTGGAACACAAAGCAACATTAAAATTCTTCAGGTAAATGTCCCTTCCCCTGTTTTGAGGGTGTTTCTTTATACTACCACATATCGTTACGGGAGGACGCTGTAGAAAATGACTTGTAAAACATATATAAACTATATATAGTTTAACAGGCTATATTGTCAGATCCAGGTATGTTATCAAAGGTTTCCATCTTTTTTTAAATAAATCCATGGTTAAGTTTAATTTTGCTGTTATTTTTTCCATGATATAAACCTTCACCAGTCTCTCTTTCCAATCTCCCATACTGGGAGGCAAAGATTTATACCAATGTATGGTAATACTTTTTTTTTGCAACTAAAACCATGATTCCAAGCAGATATAATAATTCCTTGCTTCACAGCTTGTTTGGGGGTATTCCCAGGACAAAGACAAGGGGGTTCCATTCAATAAAAATATGCAAAATATTTGACATCTCTTCTCTGATTCTTTCCCAGTATGTTTTAATCTTTGGACAGTCCCAAAAAACATGTGTATGATCTCCAATTTGTCCACATTGCCTCCAACACAAATTTGTCTTAGCTTTGTCATATTTGGAAATGATTTTTGGAGTTCTGAAATATCTGGTATTAACTTTCCAATTGAATTCCTTCCACATTGGACTGCTAGTTAGTTTGTGACTACTTTCACAGGCTAGCTCCCACTCACTGTCCTCAATCACAACATTCATTTCTAATTCCCACCTTTCTTTTACCTCGGGAGGGCCATCCAGCATATCGGACTGTAAAATTTAATATAGACTTGACACCATTTTCTCACATTTACCTTCTTTTGTGGCCTTTATAAAGAGCATTTCTAAATCTGTAGGTCGTGACTGGAGACGTGGCCATTCTTTATGGGACGTCAAATAGCTTCTAATTTGTAAAAATCTATAGAAGTCAGTTGAAGTCAGCCCATATTTCTCCTGTAACTGACCAAAAGACATTAATTTCCCTTTCAAATAAGTCATCTATAAACATTAAGTTCTTATTTCCCCAGTCCCGGAACCTTGGATCCTGTTGTCCTGGCGAAAAGTCTAATACATCCACAATTTTCATGGCCCTAGATATGGATTGTGGAGCTTTAATACTTTTCCTTATGATGCTGAAAGTCTTTTGGGTACATTTCATCCACGTATTTGTAATCTTGTACTTGCTCCAAACTTCCTTTGAACCGAAGGCAATGGCCTGTAAGGAAAGCCCTGGGCATGAACTTTGTTCCATAGTTAACCATGTTGTTTCTTTATTTTGTATTAACCATTCCAATACTCCACGTAATTGTGCTGCCCAGTAATAGAGTTTCAAATTCGGTAAGTTAAGGCCTCCCCGTGCTTTACCACTAGTTAGTTGAGTAAATTTAATTCTGGCCTTTCTCTTCTGCCAAATAAAGGTGGAAATCATCTTTTGCATTTTCTTGAAAAAGGATGCTGAAATCCAAACAGGGAGGGACATAAACAAATACAGCAATCTAGGGAGAACATTCATTTTGATTGTTTCGACCCTTCCAAAAAGGGATAGTGGTAGTATTTCCCATCTTTTTAAGTCATTTTGAATTTGAACCAATATCTTCCCGTAGTTTGCCTTATACATGTGAGGAATATTCGTAGTGATGTTAATTCCCAAATATCGGAACCCATTAGGTGACCAATTAAATTTGGCTATTCCAGATAATTCTGGGGGCCACTTCCCTTTTATCATCATGGCTTCTGATTTTGATTCGTTTATTAGAAAACTAGATCTGAAACAAGACTAAAGTCATTTAAACAATTTAGAATTTTTGGTATAGAAATTATTGGGTCTCTAATATATAATATGATGTAATCAGCATACATTGATAATTTGTGGGTCTTAATTTTATCTGAAATACCTCAAATAGACTGATCTGATCTAATTAGCTCAGCTAGAGGTTCTATACTAATAGCAAACAAAATTGGCGACAAGCAACATCCTTGGCGTGTTCTTCTTTTTAGGGGAAAACTTTCTGATAAATATCCATTTACCTGAACTTTCGAGATCGGATTGGAATACAGCACCCCAAACCATTTAATAAAGGTTTCATCAAATCCCATCTCCAATAGAACTTGTTTTAAATACATCCAGTCCACTCGATCAAATGCTTTCTCGGCATCCAGACCAAGTAGCATTGAAGGGTGTGGACTTTGTTGACCTGCCAAGATTACATTTAGGGTGCGTCTGATGTTATTTATCCCCAATCTTTTAGGCATAAATCCCGTCTGATCTGGGTTAATGAGTTTGTTGATAATATTCCGTAGTCTTCTAGCCAGAACGGCACTTAGAATTTTAACATCATTACACAATAAACTAATTGGTCTATAGGAGGCGCATTGTGTGGGATCTTTACCTTCCTTGTGTATGACCGAGATGATTGCTTCAGCCCATGTTTTAGGTGGATCTTTTGCTCTTAAGGCATAATTAAACACCCTATGTAAGAGAGGAGTAATTTCTACCTGGAGATGTTTATAAAATTCTCCAGGAAATTCATCCGATCCTGGTGACTTATTATTTTTAAGCTTCCCTATAACATTTTATTTCTTTTTCTGTAATTATGCCCACTAAGGTTTTAGCCTCATTTTCATTGAGTTTGGTAAGCTTAATTTGCTGGAGGAACTGTTTGATTTTCTCTGTTTTGTTGGGAATAGAGACCGAGTCGTATAATTGTTTGTAGTATTCTGAGAATGCATTCGCTATTTCCTTAGGATGGGATACCAACTTATTGACTGATGGGCAAGTGACCTTTTGAACTGTTCGATTTGCCTGCATTTTTCTTAACTGAAATGCCAAGACTCTACTTGCTTTGTTGCCTTGCTCGTAGTATTTTTGGTTAGCAAAACGTAAAGCACCCTCTACTTTCTCAGTTAGTAGGTCATTCAAATCTTGTCTACATTTCTTCAATTCCTGTAAAATCATGTCATTATTAGTTTTTTTGTGAGCTGCTTCTAATTTTCTAATTTGTTCTTGTAATTTTTCTTGATTTGCTTCTTTTTCTTTTTTAATTTTTGATGAAATTGAAATGATTTTGCCCCTCAAGTATGCTTTTGCTGTGTCCCATAAAATGGAGGGGGAGATCGAATCACTATCATTAGTATCTAAGAAAAATTTCAATTCGTCTTTAATAAATTGTATCGTCTCTGGGTTGTTTAAAAGTGATACATTTAATATCCATAATTTTAAGGGCTTAACTAAATTCATATTTAGAGACATTAACACTGGCCCATGGTCTGAAATAGTTTGGGGCTCGATATGACAATCCGCTACTCTGTGGACCTCTTGTTTAGACATACAAAAAAAAATCTATTCTAGAGTGGCTTTTATTGACCCTTGAGAAATATGTATAATCTCTGACTTTTGCATACTTTGCACGCCATACATCTACAAGCCCTAACTCCTCAAGCATATTTTTCAGTGCTATTGATTTTAATGCTTGGTGTTTTTGGTCAAATCTGAATTTATCCATGTAATAATTTAACACACAGTTAAAGTCACCACCTAGTATAATTGTTCCCTTTGAGTTTTCCGCTAATATTAGGGCTAATTCTTTAAAAAAGCCGGGGTTGTCCTCATTAGGAGCATATATATTCATAACTGTTAAGACCCATCCTCCAATTGAGCCTATCACAATAATCCAACGACCTCCTTTATCTTTAAGAACTTTTTCTGCTACAAAACATAGAGATTTATGACACAGTATAGCTACTCCCCTTTTTAGAGCCTATATATGATGCACTAAATACCTGTCCTACCCACTCTCTTTTTAATTTAGCATGTTCCTCCTCATTTAAATGTGTTTCTTGCAGAAGTCCAATATTACAATTCAACCTTTTTAATTGAGTTAAAACTTTTTTCCTCTTAATAGGGTGATTTATGCCATTAATATTATAACTACAAACTTTTAGCATTGACATCATTACATATAAAGCATATTAGATATTTCTCATCCCTCTGAGGTATATCAATATCACTGTAAACAAAATGACCATTCAAACACCGCCTGCCAAGTAACAAAAAAACAAAGAAAGCATACAAAACCATTGTATTCATCAAAGAACTTCCAAAGAACTTCCAACTAATCTGTGTGTCGCCCCTGTGGGGAGGGGAGGGGGCGGCATACACACGATGTCTAATGGAAAGGGAATATAATGTCCCTGGGTGATATACACAGTGTGTGTAAGGCAGCGGTCCACACAGTCTCCGACTCTTTGCTGCATTAAATGCCCGGTTTAAATTAAGGCACTCCCCTGCGTGCCCCCAGACCGATATCTCTTTTTTTAAAACTTGTAATGCCTGTAAATTATTTACTTTACTTTTCTAAGCACTCCACCATTAATTGAAACGATAGTTAAACAGGGGGTGCCACTAGGCCCGCCCCATGTCTTCCCTCTACCTCACGTTGATCTACAGCGTTTATGATGGCCCTGATCTCCGTGTCTTTCATCATCTGGTCAGGTTTCTCTCGTCTTCCCTTGGTCTGCCAATTAGCATGTAACAAGTCTCTCTCCAGGATGTCTCGTTCGTGCACCTCTACCTGAATCCCCAGCTTCTTCAGGGTGGTTTGGGCATCTAATAAAGTGGGGAAGGTTTCAATGCCATTGTCCAGAAAGAGTTTAAGTTGAGCTGGGTATGGAGATTGTGCTTTGATGTTCCGTTACTTTAATTTTTTAATCACTTCGCGTACTTGCTTTCGTTTTCTTTGCACCTCGGGGCAATAGTCCTCAAAATAGACTTTGCTCCCTTGGAATTCTACATCCCGTTGTTTCCATGCCTGCTGCAGCACCACAACGCTGAAGTCCAGAAAACGGACTATTATTGATCTCGAAGGAGCTGCTAGCTTCGGCTTTGGTGCTGTTGCTCTGTGGGCTCTTTCGATGCGCATGTCTAAGCCGTCTGGTAACTTTAGCGCAGTTTTCAGAAAGTTAGTGACAAATGGGATCATTTCTCTTCCTTCTGATTCCTCTTTCATCCCATAGAGTCTTATATTGTTCCTACGCATTCTGTTCTCCAGGTCGTCATGTTTTGCAGTTAACATGGCATCTTTTTTGAGTAGATACGCTAATGCTCTTTCTTGTCGTATGCCCCGGTCTTCGGCGTTGCTCACCCTTTCTTCTGCCGAGTTCAATCTCTCTTCCAATCCGTCCATTCTTTCCTTAATTTCTCCTATTGTAGCTTCCATCCGAGTTTGAGATTCCATAATGTCTCGTTGAGCAGTTCCTGACTCTTCTCGAAACTTACGAAGCTCTGTCAGCATCAGCATTTCACTCACATTGTCGGTTTGAGCTAGACTAGCATCTAGCGTTAACTGTTTTTGACTTGCCTTCATATCGTCGTTCTTCCCCGTTTTCGGTTCCCTCCTGGGCGTCTTTTGTGAATATGCCATTTTGGTAGTAACTTTGAGTAAGTAGGTGGATTTATTTTTCAATAACAGGCAGTTAAAGATATATTGTGGTCAGAGAGCACTCGACGTGCATCTTCACTCGGGCATACCGTAACCGGAAGTCCAAACAGAGGTTATTCTGTTTGGGCCTCCTTCATTAACTAACCATCTCAAGGAAAATCTGGGCCCTTTAAAAACCTTTCTAAAAACTCAGGTTAAAAACCTTGGGGTCATTTTTGATTCAGAATTCAAATTTGAGAAGCAAATTAATGCAATAGTCAAGGGCTGCTTTTTCCAGCTAAGAACAATCTCCAAATTAAAGACATTTCTTAGTACTTCAGATCTTGAAAAGGTCATTCATGCTTTTACTACATCTAGATTGGATTACTGCAATGCACTGTATTTTGGGATTAATGAAGCAACTCTGTCACGCTTACAGTTGGTTCAGAATAGTGCAGCCAGATTATTAACTGGTTCCAAAAAAAAGAACACATCACCCCAATTTTGGCATCCCTGCACTGGCTTCCAGTGCATTACAGAATCCAATTCAAAATAGCATTGATGGTTTTTAAAGCCTTAAATGGACTTGCACCAGCATATATTGTAGACATGCTCTGTATGTATGTGCCCTCAAGAGCTTTAAGGTCTTCGACCCAATCATTTCTGACAGTTCCAAGATCTCGTCTTAAACAAAAAGGGGATCGTGCCTTCACTGTTGCTGCACCAAGGCTTTGGAATGGACTTCCAACTGATGTCAGAAATGCAACGTCTGTGACGAGTTTTAAATCCAAACTTAAAACACACTTTTATTCTTTAGCATTTGGCAGCTGACAAACTGTGTATTAAGGACTGTGTCAATGTTAATGTTTGTGCTGTGTTTGCGGCAGGTAATTAGGGGGTGGGAATGTATTTTTCTATTGTGCAGCACTTTGTTTTAAATGTGCTATATAAACAGGGCTCTCAAGTCTCACGCATTGAGCGTGTGACACACGCATTTGACCGTCTTCACACGCTCACATGCCACACTTACGATTTCACACGGCGAGAAAAAAAAAATCTAGTTTATTTACCTCCGATCCATATCTATGTCGCCCTCCACCTACGATCGATCGAGATATACAACCCCCCCCCCCCCCCGCTCAACAACTTACGTTCGCCACCCCCCCCCCCCCGCTCAACAACTCACGTTCGCCACCCCCCCCGTCAACAACTCTCACACTCTGACATGAATCCAAAACTTGAGAGCCCTGTATAAATAAAATTTTACTTACTTTACTTACTTTACTATTTCCCCACCCCCAAACCCACAGATCTTCTTCTATGCCTTATTGTTATTCAAACAAACAAGACTTCTCTCTTTGTCTGCAAACCCAACATCTCATATGGTTCCTGTCTCTGGACTATCTGCTCGACCCGAGGTCACCATACATTAGGATGTCATACATTCATATTTCACCCGTGTCAGCATTGTTAGGTCACCACTTCTGCTTGAGCAATCCTCTTCTCGTTTAAACTCCTTATGCATCATGATTTTCTAAAGCCCCTCTTTAGGGTTCACAGCTCGGACACATTTAAAACAATAGTTACATTTAATTCCTATATTATGTTTAAAGGGTAAGCAAAATATATTGTTGCTAATGCTAGTGCTAAGCAAAAACCCAAAATCACAACAAACCCTCTCTTGATCTCTGATAAAACAGAGATCACAAAATATCTTCCAATGTTACCCTCTCATCTGACTCCCCATGACACAACAGTGACATCATAGCTGCTTGTCCCTGAGGATCCCTCTGTTCAATCAGTGCTGATAAAGCGTTACACTAAGTTTCTTACGCATGGAATACAACAGCAATTTTACAGTTACTATTAAGACAATAAAGGCCTTGACCCACCATGGACCCACATACACAGGGGGCAGTCCCCTGAAGGTCCTGGTGAGACAAACATTTTATGGCTTCACATTCAAATCAAAATCAAATCAAATATATTTGTATAGTGCTTTTCACAACACATGTTGTCACAAAGCGCTTTACAGGATTTACAAGGTTAACAATACTATGGGTCCAGATTCCTAGTGAGCAAGCCAAAGGCGACAGTGGCAAGGAAAAACTCCCTAGATGGTGGGGAATAGGAAGAAACCTTGGGAGGTCCAAGACTCAAAAGGGAACCCATCCTCCATTGGGCGGCCCGTTAACATTCTGTTACATAATAATCATCACATTAGTGCCAACTTTAATAATAATGCAGAAACAAACAAAAAACAGATAACAATAAACCAGCAATAAACAAAGTCAAATAAACAATGTTAAACTAGGCCTTTGACGTGCCCCAGCTCTAGTGTTATTTTTGACTCGTTGTTTGAGAGCTCCGTATCTCTGCGCGCTCAAGGGATGGTTCTGATGGTCGGCACTGGCTGAAGTGATACCACATTTCTCCTTTGCCCTTCGATTGGATGGCGTGTGATGTCTTCTCAATGACTTGGTGACTGGTGGATCTGCTGGTGGACATGGCGTTGATTCTGACTCCTCCTTACGCCTGGACAGAATAAACTTCACAGACAGCTTTTTAGTGCATTTTACCATTATTTGTACAACCTTGTGATTTTCCTGTCGGATGTCGCAAGCGCGTTGGGGGGCCCCCGAAAACTTCTCACTGTCATATGAGCTCATACGGAGTGAATCCTGTAACAAAATTCACTGAAGATCTTCTGGCCAACAATACAAACACATACATTTGTGCACATATCTTTTCCTTTATCCTTTGTTACCATTTATCCTTTCCAATTTACCCTGAGATTGAGAATGATAAACCAACCCATATTTGTGTCTCAAACCCAAATTTTGTTCCACAAATTTTAGCTCCTAGGTAGTGAAGTGCATCCCATTATCTGAGCACACTTAATTTATTATACAATGGTGCAGCATCCAGTAATTTTATCACCATTTTGCAGACCAACTTAGAGTCCTCTGGCCTGGTGGGAAATGCTTCTACCCAACATAAGAATTTATCCACAGTCACTAACAAATACCTTAGTCACCGTACTGGTATTAACATGTCAGTGTAGTCAGTCTGGATCTCCTCTCCTGGCTCCTACTGCCCAGGAAACTTGCTTAGACCTGGTCTTAAAAAACAAGTTATGTGCATTACAGATATTCACATTTTCAGTCGAGTCTGCTATTAAGTCAGTTAAGTATGGGTGTGACCAGTGACACACATGTTCCTGCAATTTTGCTACCCTGTGTGCTTCAGAAAACACTGATTTATCAATTGACTTGGTAAAATCGGTCTCCCGTTAGGTCCTTTCCAAACCTCCCTACCCCATTTACCACCTTTGTTTAACCACAACATTTTTCCTGTAGTTTACATAGCTCTGAATCCTATGGCAGAGGAGACCACTGTCCTCTGCCCTGCAAACCATCTGATGGGCTCCTGTAACATATCCTGCCTCTTTTTAGCACCCACGTCTGCAGCTGCATTAACTCTGTATTAAATTGCCCCCTTTTGATAACTTGGACATTTAATGATAGCAACTCTTACCAATAGTAACAACACCTTTTACATCTTCTTATCATTTAATGAATTTACCTCCTGAAGTGGTGTAACCTACTCTCTCTGTACAGAGTTCTACATAAACCACTCCTTCCACATACGCAGAGTGTGTACAGATGTTAACTTTCTTGCCTTCCACCAACCTTAGTGCTACAATGACAGCCAAAATCTCAGCCCTCTGTGCTGATTGTACTACCCAGTTTTACCTGAATGTGCTACCCAGAACTCGCCTGCGTCTCCCTGAGCTTCCATTACCACCACAAATCCTGATTCAACACCACCATCTTGACTCCTGAACCTGCACTCCTCTGTCACTCGTCTGTTCTCTACCCCAGGAATTGGTTCCATTTAGCTGCATATGCCACCTCAGTTACACACTCATGTGCCGGACCCTGCATGCCATATTAATTCCTTCAAGTGAAAACATTAAGTTTTTAAAACACAAAACCTTCTGTAGTGTGAACATTTGTAATTTTACAAAAGCCATGACGCTGTGACTGGTTAGAATATATAATGAATGTCTTGTGACTATGTGTGCTGTTTTATTTATTTAAACAAGTTGCTGTAATAAATCAGCACCTTCCTGCCCCCCCTTTTTCTGAAACACAAGAGGGTGTTTCAGAAACATCTAGAGTAATCTGCCTGTGTCTCAAACGCAGCTGGTGGCTGTGAGATAAAGCCAGCATCATGACCACAGAGAAGCTGGTATCTGATCTAAAATTAAGTTATGGTCAAGATGATCGCAGCATTCTCTCTCCTGGAACCTGCTCAACATATCACATTAGAATAACTTTGACAAATGACATTGTTTTAATAAACCAAGTATTACAAGACTTAGCATAGCTCACACATGGAATATTAGTTATTACCTAATCCTTGGCTATAGTGGCTCTCCTAATCATACCAGTGTCGCTAAGCAGGTGTCAGCCTCACAGGGACCACCACACCCTCAGGCTCCACCCTTATGCTCCTGGTTGCAATCTCCCATACCTGATCCTGTAGCTATTCCTCAAATTCCTCCCCATAATCTGGATCCCCTATTGGTCATAAAATAAATTAACATGCAGTGGGTCGGGTGGCAGGACGCAGGGACCAATAAGAGCCATCCACAGCTTCCAGACCATGAACACAGAGTGGACGCCCCTCGCAGTGCAGGAGTCTGGCTCCAGAAGATGTGAACTGTGGGAGGCCATTCCGTGGAGATCACCAGTCCTAGAGGGCTACATAACACAGTAGCTCCCAGTTTAAAAAATGTCTCTTCTGCAGAGGTTATCAGGTGCAGTCTCTGATATGAGGAAGTTGTGGTTAATGGGCTGCTGGCCACATTGCACAGTCATTGGAACAGCTTTATGCAGACTTTGGTCACAGAATCAGCATCAGGCAAAACACAGTTGAATGCTGAATGAGTCGCTCCTTTGTTTCAACCAGAAATGACAACCATTGAGTACGGGCAGTGAGGGGCAGCATGGGGTCTGCCGCAGGTTTGGTTTGGTGCTGGTACATACGGACTTCTGGACCTCCCCTGTCCAACGGCGTTCAGAAGACACTCCCTCAACCAGTGACACTCTTGCCCACAAAGAAACATCCACCCGACATGCCACGACCACAGTTGCCAGGACAACCCTGACTACCGTTGCCCCTTGCCCGACCCCTCCCTCTTAAACTAGAGTTAAATCTCATTGGTGGGTACTCCCACCCCTGTTGCAGATAGGGAACATATTGAGGAGTCTGTGGCGGGCCCCTGTACGTGTACACTGCCTGCGTACACCCTTTTCTAAACCAGTTAAGGTGTGAGCGTTGGGACCCTGGGTGCATACCAGTTTGGGACACCCAGACGTATGCTGCTTGGCTCAGATAACTTGTGGGAGTTGACTTATCCAACCATGTGACTTTAGAAATGGCGGATGCTGCATGTACTGGCCATTTTACAGAGGGCCTCACCTAATGCTCCATTATGTCTATTGAGGGGTACTTCATGTAACAGGTGGGTTGTGCCTGCTGCATACTAAAAAACACTTAACTTAAACAGTAACTTCACTTTAACACTAAGAATATGAAGGACCACCGTGACTATGCAAGGAAGAGAAATTTATATGTAAGGGAATGTTAACATAACACAAGGCACAGGGAAAACACCATAGGAACTAAAGCAAACTAGCGATGCAAAAACAAAACAATACCTTAGTAACAAAACCAGACTGCTAAAAACATGTGTACCAAGGGAACATGTCAGTAACCTAAACCGAAGACAAAACTGCTAGACAGGCAGATGCAAACACTAATAATGCATGAACATCTATCATACTTTCAGTAATAACCAGACATCAAAACAAACTAAGGATAAGGAGGCTAGATGAACCAGTAAAAATCCAATACCGGTAAAGCTTTTAAACATTTACCTAAACAAACTTATGACCCAACTGACCAGAGTAACAGAGGGAAAAACCACAAGATCACAAACACAATAACCCATGATCAGAACATATAAAAACAGGAACTAAATCCCAGACAATAATGAGATATAAACTAGAAACAGCTGAGATGGCAAACAAAGGCAGAACTATACAATGAACGTATGACAGTGCATCAACGTGCTACCACACCTCTAAAGTCTCCCAAGGCCAAGATCTTTCCTGCTGTCAGCTTATCCAGTTTGACTAGCCAAATGCCTCGTCCCTCACTGAGAGGGGGAAGTTGGTCAGTCAGGGCAGTGACGTCAGTCAATGGCCGAGGCTGATATTCACGAAGGCCAGTGGGCCTGTGCACAAATGGCCAGTGTTGCCATAGTTACTTTGAAACAGTAATCCGACTACTGACTACTGACTACTTCTTTAAAAAGTAACTCAGTTAAGTTACTGACTACTTGCTTTTAAAAGTAACTAAGTTAGATTACTTTTAGTTACTTTCAGCAGAGGCTGATCCCCCCGCCCCTATAACATGAAAATGACTACCAGTTCTGCCAATACTCACTTTATTGACATGTATTTTAACCGGAACATCAAAAATGACACTGGCATTTGTAAACTTTTTCTTGAAATAGGCTTACATGTTTTTTAAATAAATAAATAAGACAGTCTTTCTGTTCAACTCCGCCCACTTACAGGGTTGCCAACTCTCACGCATTGAGACAAACGCATTTGACTGTCTTCACATGCTTACACGCCACACTTCCGATATCTCACGCCGAAAAAAAATCTAGTTTATTTACCTCTGATCCACATCTATGATTCAATGAGTTACTAGTTCGCTCTGGCGCCAACCACCGGCGATCGATCGATCGCGATATAATACTGAATTTATATCCATTTTACACTCCGCCCGGTAACAATTTACGTTCGCCGCCAAGCCCCGTTTTTTTTTCAGGTTTGACGTTGTGTTTTTGAAAGTAGACAGCACTCTGTCGCCAGGACAGAGTGTACAACGGACCTTAATGTTGTCTTCCTTAGCCGAAATAAAATCAAAATAATGCCTGTATTTCCAGCTGCTAAAGGCGAACCTCTCCTTCCATCTGACTTTGGCGCCGCAGAGCAGAGATGACGTAACCGCGCAAGAAACGTGTAGCCAAAAAATAAGAATGAATAAATATAACCTACGTTCCCCCGAAATGCAGAAATAGTAACGCACGATGTTTTAGATAAGTAACTTTAATCTGACTACTAGTTTTTAAATAGTAGTTGCGTTAGACTACTCGTTACTGAAAAAAGTAGTCCGACTACAGTAACGCGTTACTAAGTAACGCGTTACCGGCATCACTGCAAATGGCATGTTTAAAACTACCTGTAATTTTGACTCTCTTTTCTTAGATCTAGTGCCCTGGTATGGGCCTACAGACTCATCCAACTCACAACACTCTGGGGCTAAATGCTGGAGTGAGAGAAGCTGCTCTGTGAAATTGCGTCATTCTTCTCTGGCTTCTATAAGTTCCTCTACTAGGGAGACACTTCCTGACTTCAAACCATCGCCCCCTACCATTTCTCTCTCTGGCATGTTATCTCCACTCTCATCACTTTCCCCCGCGTGCACGCTCTCAACATCTGACTCCACCCAAGTCCCTTTTAATTTGCAGTTAACCCTTACCGCACGACCTGACTTGCTTTTATTGTCTATTTCCCTTTTTCTTGGTCCCTTAACTCCCTTCTTGGTCTTTCCTAGTTTAATTCCTTTAGCAGGATTAGCAGGTTTTTTTTTATTATTATTTATTTATTTATTGATTTATTCGTTTTCTACCTCTGCTTGCCTGCCTGTCTTCTGTGTGCAGCGTGTACTAATGTTGTTCACCACTTCCTCTCTGTCAGTCTCTTCAGAGTGCTCAGACTCACTTCCTGAGCTAGCTTCCTGTGAACTGTTGCAGTGCTCCCCCCCTCCCTTTTCACTCTCATCTTGTCGTTTTTTACACTTTTTATTGGGGGTTTTAACTATTTGGACTGTTCTTGTTTCTACATTAACCACTGGGTAGATTCCTTTTACTTCTTCCTGAGTTTTGGTGGCACTCTCCTGTGAGGAAGCTGTGGGCATTACTGGGCCTTGATCATAAGGTGGCACATTTTTCTGACTTTCATGTTGCACTTTTCACTTATTCTAATTTGCAGAGAGACTGTGATGATTTATGGTCAATTATGTCACCTAATGACACACAGTCGTCACCTGCCTTCCTGTCTTGGTCACCCATACGTTTAAGTCAGCATAACAGTAGTTGTATGAATTACTTTACAAGTCACAGTCATTTGTTCCTATAAAGTTTTCCACTCACATAAACCAACACCATAAACCAACCATTTTACATCAAACTTTTGCACACATTTAGCATTTCCTCACCAGCCATGTTGAATAAAAAACTGGTACTGTTGGAAAAAAGAAAATTAAAGGCTAATAACTTTATGTGTCAATTTAGTGTTTTTCAGGAAGACTGTGGGAAAGCAGGAGTAAGGAGGCCTCAGTGGCCTTGAGGAGAATAGAATGGGCCTATTCAGTATAAGCTGCAAAACAAGCAGTTTGAGATAAGGAGATGGACGGCTAGAGAGGAGCAGGGGGGGCTCTAAGGAAGAGTAGCAAAGGTGGGGGGAACAGTTTCGCCCAACCTGTCTGCCAGGGGTAGAGGGTACGTCGGATGGTAAGTACTGGAGAGTCGCATGTGATACCAGTGACTTGGCGTACTTCTGTAACCAGCCCCTGACAGCCACACACGGCAGAGCACTGTTGGATCACCCCCAGGCCAAAGGACAACTAGAGACGGTCCCAGCCAACTTGTGGACCACGACAAAGGTAGATGTAGGATGTGCATCACACCACATGGCTCCTATTAGGTTAAAGCCAGGAGAAACAGTCGTTCATCAGCCACAGTACCGAATCAAGCCAGAAGCCATGGCAGGTATTACAGACACCATTGCAGATTTAATCAAAGTTGGAGTTCTGAAACCCACGACGTCACCGTGGAACACGCCCATACTACCTGTTAAAAAACCTGGAAAAGATGAGTATCGTATGGTGCATGATTTGAGGCGCATTAATGAAGTCACTGTAACTGAGAACATACCAGTACCTGACCCCTATCGATCTTTGCAGAACCTGACGACTGAACACTGCAGCTTTTCATGCATAGATTTAGCTAATGCTTTCTTTTCTATACCAAATGATGAGAATGTGAAAGACATTTTTGCGTTCACCTTTAAAGGTCAACAGTACACATACAACAGGCTACCTCAAGGCTACAAAGACTCACGAGGCATCTTCAATCAATGTCTGTTGAAAGATGTCTAGATTAACTGACAATGATTTGATTGACCCTAACACCGTACTAATACAGTTCGTGGACGATTTGTTAATAGCTAGTACTTCACCTGATAAGTGCCTTAGAGACACCATAACCATTCTAACATTGTTAGCTGAATTAGGTTACAAAGTGAACAAGTCAAAACTCCAGGTGGCCAGGCCGATGGTCACCTTTCTGGGGAGAAACATCTCACACAAAGGTCACACCCTGACTCCAAATCAGAGACAGTCAATACTGTCATTTCCAAAGCCCACTACAGTGTCCCAAATGATGTCATTTTTAGGCCTGACAGGCTACTGCCGCAACTACATACCTAACTACAGTGATCTAGCTCACAGCCTCAGAAAACTCGCAGTGTCAAAAGGTCTGAGTAACGGGAAGGTGGAGCTTGACTGGACGGTTGAGGCAGAGAGGGATTTTATAACTCTGAAACAAGCACTTGCTAGCGCTACTGAATTAGCAGCACCAGACTACACACAACCTTTTCATTTAAACGTTTCTGTAAGAGACAACCATGTTCATGCTTGTCTCTTTCAGAAGGGGGAGAGTGAAGGAAGGAACATTTTATTTTTTCACAGTTCCAAATTAGATCAACCAGTGATAGGAACAGGACCATGCACAACATACATGGCAGGACTCACCACAGCGATAGAGAAGACAGCACACTTGGTAATGTGTCACCCACTAATAGTCAGCACCAATCATGGAGTAATGGCGTTCATAAACTCACAAGCCTTTTCTTTATCAAGAGCACGACAGAACAAGATAAAAGCCATACTCACACAGCCACACATCACGTACAACACTGCGTCAAAACTTGTGAATCTGACTGATAACATTGAAGTAGCAGAAGATGCGACACCACATGACTGCGCTGACGCCACAGAGAGATACATTCAGCTCAGACCAGAACTGCACAAGGTCAGAATTACTAAACCAGGAGCATGGGAACTCTGTTCAGATGGGAGTTGTTGGAGACAAGGTAACGAACTGAAAGCCTCTTACGCTGTGGTACAAGCATGTGGGGAAGAGTGGGAGGAGGTGGAATCAGGAGTGGTTCCACAACCAGCTTCAGCTCAGCTGGCAGAAATGGTCGCACTCACTAGAGCACTGGAACACGCGTCAGGACAGATTGTGAACATTTACACAGATTCAGCATACGTGCACGGGGTCATCCACCATGAACTAGTCAGGTGGATGGATAATGGGTACACTAATGCCACAGGACAGCCAATCAGACATTTGAGAGCAGTACATGAGTTGAGTGAAGCTATCATGTTACCCAAAGAAGTGGCTGTGATAAAGGTAAGAGGACATCAGGGTAATGACAGTTTTGTTTCTAGAGGTAATGAAGCTGCTGACAGAGCAGCCAAAGCTGCTGGAGGGTACAACCCACAGAGCTTGTTGTTGCTGGAAACTCATAACATGCCTGAGTTGACAGAGAGCCACCTGGCACAGATCCAAGAACAGGCCACGGTCTATGAGAAGCAATTGTGGATAGACCGGGGAGCCACTGTCACTAAAGGACTCTGGTGGAGTCCAGAAGGGAGGGTAGTTTTGCCCTTAGAGAAGATGAAATTGATACTATGCGAAGCACATGGGCCAACTCACTCCGGAGTGTCGGCCATGGTGACCAAATTAGAATGTTTATGGTGGCATCCATACCTCAGAGACCATGTGAAGCAATACGTGAGCGAATGTGATATCTGTCAGTCATACAATGTAAAGAAACCATACCGGGTGAGAATTGGAGGATACCCAGTGCCCGTGGGGCCATTTGAGGAGATTGTGATCGATTACACAGACATGGGGCCAGACAACAGGGTAAGGGGGTACAGGTACCTGTTGGTCATGGTAGACAGATTCACCAAGTGGGTAGAAGCTATACCCACCAAAAAGGAAGTTTCAAAATCAGTCATAAAATGGTTGCAAAATGAGTTGATTCCCAGGTACGGCCTACCGAAAGTGATTAGGAGTGACAATGGGTCCCACTTTGATAACAAACACTTGGCAGAAGTAGAACAAAAGCTGGGCCTAACCCACAAGTTTGGCACTGTCTACCACCCACAGTCACAGGGGTTGGTGGAAAGAGCCAACCAGACCATTAAGACTAAACTGGCCAAAGTGTGCGCAGCAGGAGACATGGACTGGGTTCAGGCGCTGCCACTAGTGTTGATGTCCATGAGAGCGACCCCTACGGGAGAATACAATCTCTCACCACACCAGCTCATGACAGGACGACCCATGCCAGGGTGCCCTCGACCGAGGATTGAGGGACCAGCTTTAGAAATCCAGGAACAGGAGATGTCAGAGTACATGAGAGAATTAACCAAGTTGCTTTGTGAAATCAATAAGTCTGTTCAACAGGAAAAAGGAAAAGAAGACCTGGAACCACCCAAGGTGAAGGTGAAGCCAGGGGATTGGGTAAGGATCAAGGTGCACAAAAGGAAGTGGAACGAGCCACGGTGGACAGGCCCGTGGGAGGTCGAAGGTGCCAACGAGCACTCAGCGAAAGTGAGGAAAGACAAAGGTAAGACTTGGTACCACATTTCACACTGTGTTGCAGCAAAAGAACCAACAAGAACCACAGGAGAGATCAAGACACACCTGGAGGAAACAGGAGAAGCCCCAGGGAAGGAGTTGGTGGTGAGTACCGACCCCAGTGTAGCTTTTTACAGAGAATACATCACAGCTGAGGACTGGTGGGAGGAAGGTGAAGGAGACCTGTTGGAGACTGACTGTGAGGCTATAGCACACTGTGTGAGCGCGGACCTGAACCTGGGAGCTGGAGTGGCTCTGCAGATCAGACAAGCGTTTGGCACTACAGGTATAGCCAAGGTGCCCATAGGCAAGTGTGCCACACAAACCACACAGACACACATCATATTCCATTTAGTGACCAAAAGATACTACAGGGAGAAGCCAGAATTAGGAGATCTGATTTCAAGCATACAACACCTGGCCACATTGTTAATATCATTGAACATTAACACTCTAGCCATACCGAAGCTGGGTTGTGGACTAGACGGATTAGACTGGAGGACTGTGAAACCAATCATTAAAACTTTACTTAAACCAACCGGTACCAAGGTGGTGGTGCACCATCTTCCATCCTAGGATGGAACTGTGGGAAATAAGAGACATGCTGTCGGGACGTGTCGGACGTCCAGATGAGGCTCAGTACCAACAATATGTTAGAGTAGGGAGATTAACTTTGAGAACATGGACTTGGCTATGGGGGGGAACATTTCTAGCCGCGGTGATAATAGGAGCGGTGGTAATATTTAGTGTAGGAAATCAGAAACAACCCAATAACGTGAACGTAACTTTGTGTCGGTGGGACGACAATCACACTGTCTGCAAAGAGGTGAGGCCCGATGAGATCCACAGCCCTAACCCGCTAGTAAACGCGACCAAACCAGAGAAAATAGACTTTAAAGTAAGAAAACCAAGAGAAGCTGGAACCAGGCCAGTAGGACAGTCCAAGGACCGGTGTGTACGGACATACGGAGGTGTGGAGTTGAGTTATAGAGATGGTACAGCCTCGAGCTGGACTTTTGACTTATGTGAGGTAGTGGACTGCGGGGGAGCCAATGCCTCATACAGAGGATGTGATTTGTACATATGTTGGACCAATCAAGTTAATGCGGGCTGTCAAGGAAGGGGGAGTTTCTATAGTGCAGACTGGTGTCCTGGTTGGGGGTCAGTGATAAAGTACTCGGGGAGATGGAAACCGACATTAGGAGATAAGAAGGGTAACCCGTCCACGACCTCCTTGAGCAAATGGTGGGTCGATGTGTCGTTTCAGCGAGACTATCACGTGTCCCAAAATCCAGTAACTTTTTCTGTCAAATGGAATGGGCAGATATGGGGTAATAACAGACTGTTGTACTTCACCCTGGGGGTGGAGCAATCAGGGCGTGACATATGGGGAATAATTAAACTCAGCTATTTAGCCAAACCCAAGCCACTCAGCCCAGCAAAACCTGAGGCAGAAATAGAAGAGGTGGAGGATTCAGCAGACAAGTAAAAAAAATGTAAAAATAAATGTAAATGTGCCGTATTTTGTCAATTGTGATTTTTACACCGCAAGTTCACTCTAACCACAGATTTCACTAAATTATCGTCCCAGCAGTTAATAGAATTAGCAACCGGTTACAGCGGCTTGAATTTGTGGTTGTCATGGCTAGAACAAAACAGTAGAGAAAATGGGTTAGAAGGTTGTGTGGCCTGTGCAGCGGCCCGACCCGCGTTAATGACCTCACAAGCCCCACTGAATCCTGAAACAGATCCAGTAGGATATCAGTGTATGTTGAATTTAACTAAGGTGAGAAGTATTACGACCTCAAATTGTTCCAGCCTGGACAGTATTTTTCCGTATGTCAAAAATTTGGAAGGAGGTAACGCTCCTTTCGTGCCAGTGAAACTTAAAGGACAGTACCAATGTTTTAACTTGACCGAGAAAGACACAATCATGAGTGTGGGAGAAATTGAACCAGATTGGTGTAACGCCACAACGAAGGTCCCGGGGATAGGGAGAGTAGCCCGGGCAGGGATCTGGTGGTACTGCGGAGGACACACTCTGTTGGCATTAATACCAGGAAAAGCTAAAGGAATCTGTGCCATGGTTAGACTAATCACACCAATAACAATGATAGGGCTGAGGGAAATCACACCGCAGCCTGCTACAGCCCAAGGGAGAAAGAAGCGTGATGCCTTTGATTTGTCCATAGGGTCACCAACATACATTGACTCCATAGGAGTGCCTCGGGGGGTTCCCAATGAATACAAGCTAGTTGATCAAATAGCTACAGGCTTTAAGAACATTCCAATTATATCAGCCTTGTTTCCAGTAACACCGAACAAGAATGTAGATAGGATCAACTTTGTCCATTACAATGTACTGAGATTAACCAACCTAACGAGAGACGCAATAGAGGGGCTGAGCGAACAACTGAGAGCTACCTCACTGATGGCCGTACAAAACAGAATGGCTCTAGATATGCTCCTGGCGGAAAAAGGGGGTGTATGTTTCATGTTTGGCGACAACTGTTGTACCTTCATTCCCAATAACACCGCACCGGACGGATCGGTGACCAGAGCTCTGGACGGACTGAAGGCTTTATCTAAGGAGATGCAGGAGGCCTCAGGTATCAGTAACCCCATGGAGGAGGTTCACGAAGGTGTTTGGGAAATGGAAGGCACTAATTATGTCCTTGTTTATGTCAGTAGCAGTGTTTATTGCAATTGTTGTTATTTGTGGATGTTGTTGTATACCATGTATCAGATCTCTCACCCAAAGGTTGATCACAGCTGCGATTGAGAAGGGGGACGCAAAGAACCCACCACCATACACCATGCCACTGATGGCGGAGGATGATAATGACATATCATCTGAAGAAGACAATTCTGTGTAAAAAACTTGTTGTTTTTGATTAATTATGCTTGCTTTGTAGGTATTGGCAGCGTCTGCGACTGATGAAGAATGAAGACGCACCACACATTAGAGCACAACCAACAGCACATGAAAGCTGATTCACTAGTTTAAAAGTAATATGCATGACACATGGGCACATTAATAGAACGGGTCAAGGTGATCTCCCACCAGGCGGGACCTGGGTCTCGGGGACAACGTCAAGTCACGAGACCGTGGGAGATGAAGGGGGGCATCTCCAAATAGTCTGAAAGGTCTCGGCCCACGACTGGGGAGTGATCCAGAACCCACCAATCACATAAAGGAACACATAGACGTTGTACTAACTGACATAGTCACACTATGAATGTATACACATTTAGGGATTTTTATGATTGTCTTTCTTTTAATAAGTGCACTGGGCTAGATAGCTTTTTGTATTAGACTAGAGTTAGACCAATGTTTTGGTCTAAAAGGGGGAATGTTGGAAAAAAGAAAATTAAAGGCTAATAACTTGGTGTCAATTTAGTGTTTTTCAGGAAGACTGTGGGAAAGCAGGAGTAAGGAGGCCTCAGTGGCCTTGAGGAGAATAGAATGGGCCTATTCAGTGTAAGCTGCAAAACAAGCAGTTTGAGATAAGGAGATGGACGGCTAGAGAGGAGCAGGGGGGGCTCTAAGGAAGAGTAGCAAAGGTGGGGGCAGATATTGAAACTTAGAGATGAGGTATGAAAGGGAGGACATCGCCCAGCATGAGGACTTTTTGCTTGGACGCTGCTGAGATCCACTTGGGTTAGGTAGAGTTCTAGGCAACTAGCACCAGTGCACTGGAGAGTTTGTACCACGTATACTTTGACTATATCGTATTCAATTATATTCCATATAAATTATTCTAAAAGAACTTTTGGTGTTAAGACTTTGCTTGGGTAATTCAGTTCAAATCAATCGGTTCATCGGGGCAGTGTTGGGGCCTATCTGGGTCAAGAAAAAATATCCCAACAGTACTCACCAGAAGTAGTCCAAAAACTTCGTTACCAGACTGAGACACCGTAAGGTTGCATCACCCTCAATCAATACAGGTTCTTGGTCCGAAACTGGGCGATTTTGGGGGTACCTCAGGTCCCCGGGACGCCTCCTGACCCAGCTGACTCGAGAATGCCGCTCTGTCTTACCGGTGCCTCGTCAGGCAAACGGGAGGGTTTGCCACACCCCAGGAAACAAAAAATCACTTATCAGTACGTATATACTTTAAGCGATTTGCCTTATTTTATTCCTTATTCCTTTTTTCCTTTTAAACCATATTGCTCTGCCCTCATTAAAGAGTTCCCCTTCCTTAATTAGACAGACAGATGACTCCTACAATGCACCAGTTGGATTTGGGGAATTTATTCCAACCAACAGCATGCAAAGGGGTAAACTAAAATAAAGAAGCAAAATAAGACACACAATCAGCAAAAAATATGTACTTACTACCATATCTAGTACATCTACTTCAAGCATAAAGCCTAGAACTAGCCTAGCAAGAAACTAACTTAACATATGAAATAGCGAGATGCTAAATGATCAACAACGGTTACTTCAATGAAATTACAAACTGTGCAGAAATATACACATCTTATTTTTATACATAAACATATCCATGAAAATACTGACAGACGATGCTTCTACAAGTGATGCAAATATGTAAGCTGTTAAATCTTCCGTGTTCAAAACTGGTCTGACAAACAAAACAAAACTAACGGTCACATTCTATATACGTCACAGGCTTATCGTAAATCTCAAAAGGTAAATAACACATAGAATACTTTACAATGAACCCAGTCCAGAACACTCCCCGCCTGGTATCTAAAAAGATGCCACCTTTATCCAGGTGAATTTAGGTATTTTAAACACTAATCAGTCTCTGGGGAGAGGAGTAGGACGACCTCAGAGACTGGCCGCAGAAAGGTCTGGCTTGACCCGTACCTTAAAGTCTTGACCTCCACCTTCCTTACCCTCCCGTCGGCGCTGGGGAAAGTCTTGATGATGATGCCCATGGGCCAGTCGTTTCTCTGCAACTGGTCATTTTTCAAGAGGATAACATCCCCTTCTTTCAAATTGCATGTCTCCTTTCTCCACTTCCTGCGTCTCTGCAGAGTGGGGAGGTACTCAGCCCTCCATTGATGCCAAAAGGTGGTGGCGAGGCTTTGGACCTGCCTCCACTGCTTGCCGTAGAGGTCCTTCTTGTCGAATTCACCCTTGGGAGGAGGGAGGGCACCACCCTTCTGCGTGAGAAGTGAGGGCACCACCCTTCTGCGTGAGAAGTGTTGCAGGCGTCAGGATGAATGGGGAGTTGGGGTCTGTCGACACAGGAACCAGAGGGCGGGCGTTTAGAATAGCTGAGACCTCTGCCATGAGCGTGGTCAGGACCTCGTGCGTGAGCCTTTCTGGGCCGGCCTTCAACAGCATCGCGTCTAGGATCCGCCTCGCCAGTCCGATTAGTCGTTCCCAACTGCCCCCCATGTGCGAAGAATGTGGTGGGTTGAAGATCCACTTACACCCATTGTCACCAAGATATCCTTGCACTTCCTTGTCACTGGTCCCAGAGTCCATCTGCAACTCCTTACAAGCGCCGACGAAGTTGGTGCCACAATCGCTCCTGATCTGTTTCGCTGGCCCTGTGAGTGAGAAGAACCGTCGTAGAGCTTTGATGAAACTCGAAGAGTCCATTGACTCCAGAACTTCTATATGTGTGGCTCTGGTGCTCATGCACGTAAAAAGTGCAGCCCATCTTTTGCTGCTGGCCAATCCGCCCCTGGTCTGCCGTGCTGTAACCATCCATGGTCCGAAGACATCCACACCCACAAATGTGAAGGGAGGATCTGTGCTTAAGCGGTCGGCAGGTAATTCGGCCATCTTTTGAGTCTCCATCTTCCTGCGTAGCCTTGTACATGTGACACAGTGATGAAGAATGCTGTAGATACGCCGTTTCCCACTAATAATCCACAGCCCTGCCGCTCACACCGCACCCTCGGTGAGGTGCCGCCCTTGGTGCTGGACCTGCTCATGATAGTGCCGGATTAGCAAGGTTGTGACATGGCTCTGCCCAGGTAAGAGAACAGGACTAACCTCTCTGCTACCCATGTTTGCCTTGGACAAGCGTCCTCCAACTCTGAGGATGCCTGCACTCTCAAGGTAAGGACACAGGCTGAGGAGCGGGCTCTGCTTGGGAATGTCTATTCCTCCCCTAAAACTGGGCGTACACTGTGCGATTTTTGGCCCATTTTCAGCCGATTTTTCACTTGTGCGAATATTTTTGTGATCGGGCCGAGTTTCGGCTCAATCGCGTGTCGTGCATCGTATAGTTTACACAGGTAAACGAGGAGCGATTCACACCTCACAACCAACTCCCGATCAGAAATCGCAGCGTCGCAAGAATATCAAACATGCTTCAAATCGCTCCTCGTGAGAGTATCGCACTGTTGAAGCAGCTCCACGAGCTGACGCTCCCTGCGATTTAGTCGTACAGTTTGAGCTGGAGCTAAGTACACGATTTAAAATATCGTACAGTGTACGCCCGGCTTAATGCATTCCAAAGTCTCTGCGAAGGCATCTTGTTGGACCGCCCGTATTATTATGTTTCTCACTTCCTCCAAGTCTTCTATAGGATTGGGCCCTTCATGCATGTGCCAACCCTTGCAGCTGCTCCCCTGTGTGAAGAAGAGGGCGACATGCACAAGTTTAGCAACTGCTCGATTGAGTGACCGCCAGCTGGAGAACCTCTCAAAACGTGTAGGGCCGAGTTGCTTAGTGGTAACCCTGTTGAAATGACAAGTGATCTGTGGGCGGATGTCAGAGTCAGAGTTAGGGTCGACCAAGTCAAAGGAACTAGATGTTGGTTCAACTTCATTAGCTGTCAACAGGAATTGTGGTCCGCGCAGCCATGTGGTGTGAGTTAGACTGCCTGCAGGGATTGCTCGTGAGCCGTGGTCAGCAGGGTTTTGGCCGGAGGGCATGTACTTCCATTGATTAGGGCTTGTTGACCTCCTAATTCGCTGCACCCTATTGCTCATGTAGGTACCATGCTAAACCAGCAGGTGGCAGTACCACTGGCAACACATGGAACAAGCTTGCTTTGACGGAAGTAAGGGTGTGTCTACAGTTCAGGTGTTTAAATACCCTGAACAGCCATTAATCGCTCTCTCTCTGGTTTGACTGACACCGAGGTTAGACCTATTAAAGAGAGGCTCCGTCATTTCTCTCTCCGGTTTTCTTTGAGAACACGCGAACTTTGCAACGACTAACAGCAAACAGCTGAAAGTCGTATTACTTAATTAACGAGCCCGAGTTACGGTGCAATCTAACCAGCAACTGATCAACGTTACCGCGACAACAGATTCACCAAACTACTTCAATCGAGCTTGTTAACGCGGCCACACGGACTGAAACAAAGGCGATCAATTCCCTGTTGTTAAACCGCGAACGAGACTCTCATTCCTGGACTTCATATCCAGAAGGACGTTTCCCAGCACACCTGGACGCCGCCGCTTTATCAACGAGGAACCTGTGGTAGAAATTCCCTCCTAATTCAGGGAGGACGACGACACTACCCAAAATCCTCAACACGTGAGACTCTAACCGCTGGGCATAGTTTATCAAAGGGCATAGTTATTTGGACTGCAGACTTATCTAAGTTTAACCAAAACCTTCTCAGTGTTTTGTGTTTAACTTTATATTCATAATCTTCATCAAGATTTGTATATACAAAGTTATCTTTGCTGTGCATGCCACCATCTTTTATTTATCTAATTAATGAACAACTTGTAGTCTTCCCCATTTTCAGACACACCACATTAATTTTTAGTTATTAAGCCAGCTCCATTACTCTTTGTTCTGACCACGTTGGAATAAACCAGCTGAGCTCATTAACACAGTCGCGCTGCTCTACTGTTTAAAGTCGGCGCCATTTTAGTTGCTTTGTTCTCTATAGGAGAACTGAGATTACAACTCCGCCTCCTCACACATTACACTCCTCCCCTTTTTACACACACACACACACACACACACACACTAAATACCCAGTCTTCACTGTAAATATAATGATCCTTGTTGATGCCGTTTGTTTTAGAATAGTTGGTTTTAAATAAATGTATCATTTATTTTCACCAAATTGTCTGTGTTGATGTCATTCAAAAGTGGTTGATGCCAAAACCTCCAAAGAATTCATAGTTAAATCCTTCAGATACCAAACCAATAATTACCTTTAGTTGATAACTAAACTTGTGGTTCTGGTATAATTAGAATATGAGACTGATTCTAAATTAATGAGACTGATTTAATAATTAAGGTAAAACAAATTATATCTACTTTAAAGGATTAGTAGGTGAAACCCCTACACTCACATAAACATGGAATCGTCTTGATTCATTGCGGATGTAGCCTAGAACCACTTTACTATCCGTGTAAAAGGTCACAGCATCGAAGATGGTGTCCATCTCATCTACAAGTGTGTCTGCAGTCTCTACAGCCAGGACTGCTGCACACAGCTCGAGCCTTGGGACTTTTGCATGACCATCCTCAAAGAGCTTGCTCATGAACTCAATGAAATGCTCTCTCTTTTCTGAGTGTTTCCTTAGCGTCCTGGTAACTGCAGCAAGACGAGTCCTTGCCTGCTCACAGTTGTTTGGCAGACGCTGGCGTGGGCTCCGGAAGGGGAGAGGAGCCTCCCAGCTGTTGTCATCACCCTGTTTCAGTTCTCCATGATTGTCAGGAAGGCAATATCTTCCATAGATGGGGCCATCTTCTCATCATCTCTTGTGTGACAGAAGATGAACTTCCCCATGAGTCGCGTTTTGTCATTTGGAAGGGACGGTTGATTGGAGAATGAAGTATCCTGAAACTTGCCAATGAGATTGAGCTTCTCCTTGATTTCGATCTTGTTGGGGCAGGGACATAGGACACTGGGACGCCCATTCTCAAGAACACAAGTTCTGTAGGTATTCACAGGTGAGGGTGCGTGCGCACCGTTAATACACACATCCCCTACTATCACCCAGCCGAGGGCTAATCGCTGGGCAAAGGGAGCATGTGGGGGCCATTGCGCTGTTCAAGAACCTTGTGCACCTGGATCATGTCTCTTCCTAAAAGGAGTAAGATCTCGGCCTCCGGATCAAGAGGAGGTATTTTTGAGGTGAGGGACTTCAGGTGTGAATGGTGCATCACAGCAGCTGGCGTAGGTATCTCCGCCCTATTGTCAGGCAGTTGATCACACTCAATGAGTGTAGGTAGAGCTAGACTGTTTTTTTATCAGCTGACTCCACAATGAACCCCCTGGCTCTGTGGCCGGCAGCCTCTGACACACCTGCACAGGTTTTGAGTGTGTAGGGAGAAGTGTCGTTGGCTACGCTGAACATCTCAAAAAATGATGACCTGGCTAGTGACCTATTACTCTGGTCGACCAGGATGGCATATGCTCTCCTTTTCTCCTCAGGTCGGTCTTTAGGATATATGTAGACCAGACAAATTTTAGCGCATGACTTAGTAGTCGCGCTGTCTCCACAGACCTCTGTGCAAATTGAGGTAGTGACTGAAGCGAAAGAAAGTTCTTCTCCCTCCCCGCCATGCTCTTCTGAGGAGCCGCTAGCGGGCTTTGTCGACCATGGTGCAGGACCGGCATGAAGGGCTGCGATGTGCTTGTCGCTGTTGCATTCAGAGCACTGGATGATGCCCTTGCAGTCCTTAGCTTGGTGAGAGGTTGAAGAACAACAACGGAAGCAAATGCTATTTTCTCTAAGGAAGGCCTTACGCTCGTCCAGTAGTTTTGCTCTAAAGGCTCTACACTTAGATAGGGGGTGGGGCTTTTTATGTATGGGACACTCTTTATCGAAGTTGCCTGAACCCTTAGTCTCGCTCTCATTGGCGTGATTGGCCACCTCTATTTTATGCACAGCTACGGATTTAGCTGACCTAGGTGAGTATTTCTCCCCTCTAGGTGGCATATTGTGGGGCACTGCTGCAGCAAAGCTCGGATTGTTCCTCATCCTTGCTTCTGAACGAATGAAGTCGGCAAACACAGAAAAGGGTGGGAAGATGGCGTGGTGTTTTTCTTTATACTTAGTACCGTGCACCATCCACTTCTCCTGCAGGTTAAACGGCAATTTTTCCAGGATAGGGTTAATGCCTCGCGCAGTGTCCAGGTAAGCCAAGGCAGGCAGGAACCCATCCTCTTTGGCTGCCTGTATCTCCAGGAGAAGGTCGCCTAGCTCTCATAGCTGCTTGGGTTCTTTATTGGAGAACTTAGGGAATTGTTCAAGCTTGTGGAAGAGAGCCGACTCCATGGCCTCTAGTGATCCATAAACCTCTTCTAATCTCTGCCAGACCATACTGAGGGCCTGACTTGGGTCGTTGATACGAACTGACCTCAATCTCCTAGCGTGATCCGTCGACTCTGGACCAAGCCATTTAATCAGAAGGTCAAGCTCCTCACTAGGTTTCAGACCCAGATTTTCAATGGCGTTAGAGACGTTGGACCTCCAAGCCCAGTAATTTTCGGGTTTGTCATTGAACTTTGTGAGTCCAGATGTGAGTAGCTCACGGCGAGCTAAGAACCAGAGGTGGGACCAAGTCAGTGTTTTGCAAGTCTCAAGTAAGTCCAAGTCCCGAGTCAAGTCTCAAGCAAAGACAGTCAACTCAAGTCAAGTCTCGAGTCAAGACAGGCAACCGTCAAGTCAAGTCCCAAGTCTGAAACTTGGAATTTCAAGTCCTTTCAAGTCTTTTTTTTTTACAGGCACCAACGTTTTACGAATGCTACGCTGATGCGTTTCTTTACTCGTTTTGTTGGTGTCCGCCAGCCAAAAGATGACAGATCATTTACATTTTATCTTCTCTTAATTACATAAATGTATGTTTCGTTACATCATTTTACACAAAAATAGCAAGCTTCATCGTAAGCAAGATGCTGTCATTACGAATGGTTATTCTAAACATTTGGATAAAATGTTTAAATATAGACTAATAAAAGGTTAGGGTTATTTTTTCATTGTTTTCTGTTATTGTGGGGTCACGGTGTACTATTGTTACCTGGAGATTCAGTGGGGTCACATATTCTGATGGCTGCCGTCAGAATTGGTGACCCCAGTTAAAAAGGCTCACCTGTACATCCCATTCATGATTTCTTTGTTGGCTGCAATGGTGAGGGGATGGTAAATCTTGTTTAAGTACATTTATGTAATTAAGAGACAATAAAATGTAAATATAAACATCTGTCATATTTTGGCTCGTGGACACCAACAAAACGAGTAAAGAAAGTGCGTTTGTGCCTCTGAACAGAAACTGTGAAATGGCGCCCCCTGTGGTCACAAAACTCGACGGTCACAGAATCTGGTGTAACACCGGTCTGCGTCAGAAGGACGGAAATGAAATTAATGGGGTGCACTTTATAAATATTAATATGCGTTTTAAAATTTAGATTTGGGGTAAAAAAAAATCAAGTCTTTGCAAGTAAACAGGTTCAAGTCCCAAGTTATTGGTGTAAAAGTCCAAGTCAAGTCTAAGTTTCTGAATATTTTTTCAAGTCAAGTCAAAAGTCTTAATATTAATAACTCGAGTCTGACTCGAGTCCAAGTCATGTAACTCGAGTCCCCACCTCTGCTAAGAACCTTCCCAGCACTGATGTGTCAGCACTGGGTTCTCCTCTCCGTGGATAATTATAATCCCCTGTATCTTGCCTGGGCATCCATCGGTTCCTTGGTTCAGATGCTGGGTGTGATGCAACATGACCTCCTTCACTTCTCGGTGTGAATTGCACTGGCGGCCGCCTTGAATGAGCAGCTGTTACCATTGGCATTGTGGCTTTTACGGACAGACGTTGTGTCTCACTTAGGCTTAGTAGCTTGTGATGTCTCTGGAAATCATCACCAGAGTTGAGGTTAGCAGCTGCTGAGGGAGTTAAGGCAGCCTTTACATCCTGCTCTGGGTCATCAGTGCTTGCGTCGGAATTAATATAAGCACGCTGTTCTTGAACATATTTCTTTGTTCTCTCAACTGAATGACAGAGTGACCCTTGGTCGACATTATAAACCCTAGTGAGCTCCCCCATAGCTGCCAAATCCACTGCCGATTCAAAAACATTAGCTTCGGCACAAGCAGCATCAGCCTCCTTCTCTTGCTGTATAGCCTCCAATGTGGCATCGAGACGCGTCTCCTCTACTTTCAGTTGAGCCTTTTTAAATTTAATATCAATTTCCCTCTGCGCATGCAATGCCCTTGCGGCTTCAGCTTTAGCTCGTGCTTCTATTGCAGCAAAGCTAGCTGCAGATCTTACAGAGTGCTTTGATGATTTTGTTATATTTGATGAGTGAGAACACCCCGATCTCGTTTCATACTTCTTTTCCCCTGTTGCCGACATCTTGACACTAGTAGATGTAGAACAGGCAGGATATCTTACTCACTGCTGTAGAAATCACAGAGGAGTCCGTCTTTTACTGTTCTGCCCTCATTAAAGAGTTCCCCTTCCTTAATTAGACAGACAGATGACTCCTACAACGCACCAGTTGGATTTGGGGAATTTATTCAAACCAACAGCATGCAAAGGGGAAAACTAATATAAAGAAGCAAAATAAGACACACAATCAGCAAAAAATATGTACTTACTACCATATCTAGTACATCTACTTCAAGCATAAAGCCTAGAACTAGCCTAGCAAGATACTAACTAACTTAACATATGAAATAGCGAGATGCTAAATGATCAACAACGGTTACTTCAATGAAATTACAAACTGTGCAGAAATATACACATCTTATGTTTATACATAAACATATCCATGAAAATACTGACAGACGATGCTTCTACCAGTGATTTCACACGACGATGAGTGCAAATATGTAAGCTGTTAAATCTTCCGTGTTCAAAACTGGTCTGACAAAACAAAACTAACGGTCACATTCTATATACACCTAGTGGCAAGAAAGGTAAATAACACATAGAATACTTTACAATGAACCCAGTCCAGAACACATATATTTTACCTTTATTTACTTGTTACCTTTTAAACCATATATTTTACCTTTTAAACCAAACCAAAAAAATTGCTATTTAATTTAGCATCGACCAAACACCATTAGTTCATCACAATTTGGAATTATACAAATGTGCAGAAATTTTGTTGTAACAGGTATTCTGCTTTACCTTTAATTGAGCCGGCTCGGAAGAACTAACGGTATTTTAGAAGACGTGTTCCAAAAATCTATCTCCTCCCATCACGTCGGAAGGTCACCAATTGTGGGCTTTAAACTTCTATCAACCACTTTAGCCCAGCGCGTTCGTTTGATGGAAAGGAGATAGCAGGAACAACCATACCAAAATTATAGCAATACCAAAAAGGCCTTTATTAAAACAGAGATATCTCTGGGGATCTCACACATTCTAACATTTACATCAGAGAGACCCGACAAGTGTGTGTGCATGCAGTCTTTATATACTATTTTCTCCACCCCTAAAACGCTCAGATTTTTGTGACGGTGGCGGGTAGGAGCAAGGATGAGACACGAATCCTGCTTTGCAGCCAACGTCACTGCTTTATTCAAGTTGCGTTGCGCAATACGCGCACAGAAAACACAAACTCACACACACATGCAACGTGCAAACTAAAGACAACGACAAGCACACGACACTGCGCGAACGCACATTAAATAGACAAACTACATGAGCCCCGAGTGATTACGAGACGGGCCACAGGTGAGACGGATGAACACACGCAGACACAACCACACCCACGAGGAGCCACAGACGCAGACGGAAAGACGCAGACGACGTAGACACACGCCCACAGGGAGGGGTCCGGAGCTGTTCCGTGACAATTTTCTTCTATACCTTACATGGTATTGTTATTCAAGCAAACATGACTTCTCTATTTGTGTTCCTCTCCAAACAGACATCACTTGTCCATATGTTTCCTGTCACTCCTGCTTGAGTAATCATCTTCTCGTTTAAACTCCTTACACAGCATGATTTCGCAAGGCCCTCCTTAGGGTTCACAGCTCGGACACATCTAAAACAGTAGTTACATTTAATTCCTATATTATGTTTAAAGTGTAAGCAAAATATATTGTTGCTAATGCTAGTGCTAAGCAAAAACCCAAAAATCACAACACCTCACAAAGCTTTACTCTACAGAGGGGCACCAGGCAGGGCTGCCCACTATCACCCTCACTTTTCGTTCTCTTCATTGAGCCATTAGCAGCAGCAATTCGCCAAAATGCAAATATTACAGGAATTAACACAGGAACCACAAATCATAAGATAAGTCTCTACGCAGATGATGTATTACTTTTCCTGCAGAACACACAAGCTTCTCTTCCGAATACAATCAAACTTATAGACAGCTTCTCTTCTATAACAGAATACTCCATCAACTGGGGTAAGTCAACAGTTTTGCCTATAAATTGTAGATTCCAGAACACGACCACCACTCCACTACAATCAGGTAATATTAGATATTTAGGCATACATGTCTCTGCTAAACTTTTAGAATTAGTAGTTAAATCATATCCCTCTATTAAAAACAATAGAAGATGATCTCACACGCTGGAACGCTATACCTATATCACTCATAGGGAGAGTCGCTACCATTAAAATGATGGTTCTACCCAAAGTCAATTATTTATTCTCACTAATCCCAAATAAACCCTCTGCCGCTTGGTTTAAATCCTTAGACTCAAACATCTCAAAATTCCTATGGAAAAACAAGCCATCAAGAATAAGTCTAAAAACCTTGCAAAAGCAAAAACTCAATGGTGGCTTAGAACTACCAAATTTTTATCAATATTTCTTAGCCAATAGATTACAGTACATTTTAAAATGGAACAAATACGACTTAATAGACAGCCCATGGTTGGACCAAGAACAAGCATTCTGCGGGAAATTAAAACTCTCAGACCTCCCTTACATTAGCCCTAATATTAAGCGTCAGGACTGTTTTAAAAGCCTCAGTATAAATACTTCACTGACAGCCTGGTGGGAATTCCTTAAATTAACTCGGTCTCCACTCATCCCATGCAAACACCCATTTGGAACAATCCAGACATCTGTCAGAACAAGAAAGTATTACATTTCACATCATGGCATGATAAAGGAATAAAAAATTTAGAACATATTTGTGACGGCGAGGTGAAGGAGGCAGGCACCACGCCGTTGACGGTGAACACACAACGTTTATTGGCACAATGTGAAGCTCCGGGTGGAGCACGAGCAGCACGACAGACACACTCACGCAGACACGAAACTTTAGACAAAGACGAGCACAAGACACCGCGTTAACGCACATTAAATAGGTGAATTACACAGACCCACGTGACCTCGAGACAAGGCACAGGTGTAACCACGAACACGGTCACAAACAACCCACACCCACAGAAGTACAAACATGGACATAACGACACGCAGACAACATAGCGGCACGCCCACAGGGAAGGGTCCGGAGCTGTTCCGTAACAATATTATTAAAAATGGAAACTTTGTCACATTTCAGGAACTTATATCAGAGTATGGTATAAATAACAGTAGATTTCTTGAATATCAACAATTTAAATCCATCATTCAACAGAGATTTAACCGCAATCAACTGAATTTAGAAATATCAGCATGGGTAACTGAATTTTTAAATCTAGATACTCCTAAATTATTATCAAAACTGTATAAATTATTATTAAAATTTGATGATTCAATATCCCTTAATAGCCAAATGGGAACTAGATCTATCTATTAATCCAGATCAACATTTTTGAACAGACGTATGCACAAACATTTTCAAAATAAGTAAAAGTCCCAACTTACAACTTATACAATACAAATTCCTTCATAGAACACATTATACAGGACAAAGGATGTTCCAAATGGGCCTACCACAGTCAAACATATGCACCCACTGTACAGGCAATGTAATTGATCACTATATGCATGCTATATGGGACTGTAGGCCTGTCCAGGAATTCTGGCAGAAGGTATGTGTAGACTTGTCCACGTGGTTTAAATGCTACATCCCAACGTCACCCAGACTGTGCATCCTAGGAGACGTCAGTGAACTGGCTATAGAGGCAAACACATCACACATAGTTCTTACTGCTCTATGCATCGCCAAGAAAACCATTCTTATCAATTGGAATGCAAAAAAGGACCTGCATATTACTCATTACAAAAATTTATTACTCGATCACATCTGTCTGGAGAGAATGTCTGCTTCCTCTAAAGACCAGTTTGAAATATTTTACTCTCTTTGGTTCCCACTGATCAGTTCCATTAGCTAGTCGGGGAGGCTGGCTGGGGCCACGACTCCCGGATGGCCGGTTGGTGGCTGGCGGGTTGACTCTGGGGGGGACTGCTCATGCCGGCCACTTTCTGGGCTGGGGGGCCGGGGCTGCCGACCTGGGATGTTTGTGTGTTTGTCCTGGCGGGCGGTGGGGGGGGGGTCCTTGGATTGCGCTGCCTCTGGGCTCTGGGGTGCGGGGCCAGGGGTGCGGGGGGAGCAGGTGCTGGCCCCAAGGGGGGTGGCTGGCCTCCCCTGCGGGGCCAGGTGGCGGGGCCCGGTGCCTGGGGCCACCCGACCCCGTGCTGGGGCCCTGCCCGCACGGGGTAGCCTGTGCCGCTGCGGGCGCACTGCTGGGGGGGGTGGGTATGTAGGCCTTGTGTCGGGGCGTCGGGTCTGGGCCTTGGGGCTCTGAGGGGCGTGGCTGGTGGGGGTGGGGCGGTGGCTGTCGGGGGTGTCTGGGGCGGGCCGGGGGCGCTGGGTTCTGGACTCAGGCCAGCTTGTCTTCAATCCTGTGGATGTCTGCTGTCGTTTGATGTGCGATTGGTATGGCTGTGGGTGCTTACATAGGTGTGTTGTGTATATGGGACAAGGTGTGTGGGTGTATATGTGGGTGGAGATATATAAGAGATGAATGTGTGGGTGTATATGTATGCGATAGAGAATATGTGTTTAGGTGTATGTGGATGTCCAGACCGGCTGTTCTCTGTGGTGGGGGCGGTGGGGATCTGGGCTTGGATGCGGTGACGGAGGGAGCTCCCCGCCCGGTCTCCCCGGGTCGACCGCTCCCTGCCTCGAGTCGGTGGGGCACAGTGGTGGACGAAGTACACCAATTATGTACTTGAGTAAAAGTACAGTTACCTTGCATTGAATATTACTCAAGTAAAAGTAAAAGTATTCACCTCAATTTTTTACTTGAGTAGAAGTACAAAAGTATCTGCTTTCAAAAATACTTAAGTATTAAAAGTAAAAGTAAAAACCTTTTTTTTCTTAGCGTCACATCAAAACCCCTAGGCCTACTCGATCAAAAAGTGAACAGGAAACAGTGCCTTACATTTGCCTAGCAAACACAAAATACACAAAACTAGCCTATATTATCCTCACAACATTCATCTCCAAACTTTATCCATATTAATAATTCACACTAGAAAGGTAGACAAGTGGACAAACCGTTTAATATGAAAACATAATTCACCACCAAACAGTAATTTCGAACCGGCCACTTCAGTCCTAACTTGGGGGACTTTTTCTAAGGTTCTATGTTGTCCACCACATGGCGGGACAGGGAAGCTAGAAGCTACTGAACTCATAATATTAAACTTGGCCGAATAATTAATATAATAATAATCAGAGTTGCCAACTCTCACGCAATGAGCGTGAGACACACGCATTGACTGTCTTTACCAGAGACCGTTTTCACTCGCACTACACTTCACATACATCCGATTTCTCACACTGAAAAAAAATCTAGTTTATTTACCTCTGATCTACATCTATGATTCAATGAGTTACTAGTTCGCTGTGGCGCCAACCACTGGCGATCGATCGTGACATAATACTTAATTTGTGTCCAACAATTTACACTCGCTGCCACCCCCACCCCCCGCCAACATTTTACACACATGCCGCCGCCCCGCCCCCCAAGCCTGATAATAATTTTAATAATAATTTTAATAATTTTGCTTCGCTCATATTTACTTGCCTTCGCCTCCCTCACAGGAATAAATTGCGAAGTTCGCTTCGCTTGGCCAAATTCGCGTGTATGTGTCCCCGGCTTTAAGGTTTGATGTGGGAGTCTCCTGTGTTAAACTGGCGCTTAGCATCTCCACAGATTGCAATTCGGGTACTAGCACACTGCTTTGGATAAAAGCATCTGTTAAATGTAGTGTACTTCAATGTGATATAATTAACCGGGGTATATAAACCTACTAATCTAATGGTGAACTTACTTCGATGTGTTTTTTCAAGTTTGACAGCGAGTTCATAAATGATGACAGCGATGTGTTCTTCGGAATGCATAGGAGGAATATGAATAATTCTTCTTTTCGAGGAATACAAACACTTCGGCTAAATAAGGCCAGGGGTGTTGGGGGAAGACATCTGTTGCAGCCATGTCAGATACTCAGCCATTTAGCGTACAAATCTTAATCTCTTACTGAGCGCTGATTGGTTATAGTCTGTGACATGGTACACTTTTACCTTTCGGTATTTTATTAAACGTTGATTTAAAAATGAAAAAGGAACGAGATGTTTCTGTAAATGTAACGAAGTGAAAAGTACAAATTTTCGCTTTGAAATGTAGTGAAGTAAAAGTATAAAGTCTTACCAAATAAAAGTACTTGAGTAAAGTACAGATACATGGAAATGTTACTTAAGTACAGTAACAAATTACATTTACTTAGTTACTGTCCACCACTGGTGGGGCAGTGAAGCTCGGTGCTCAATGAGCCAGCTAGCTGGCTCTCCTCTTCCAGAGGACCATTTCCTCTGGACCTACGCATTTCCACCCACCCACTCCCCACACATATACACGCACGCACACAGTCCTTATACATTTAGGATCCTGGGGGGCAGGCGTGTAACCAGAGGTTGACGAGGTGGGCCTGCTGCCATGGTTCACCCGTCTCCTCACCACTGTCTGTCCCTCAGTTTTTTACTGCACCTTAGACATTGAGGGCCTTTGAGGGGACGGTGTGGACGAACACTGGCCAGTGGGCCGGGGCTTTGTCCACGTTGGTCCCAACACCTGTCCCCTCAATTTTAACAGCACCATAGTATCACACACTACCACACATACATATACACCAACACCTACACACAACACAGCACTGGGGGTGGAGGGGTGGGAAGGCCTTCCTTCACCCATTTCCTGCTCCCTGCCGGGGCGGGGGTGGGTCGCAGGCACGGGGCCGGGCTGGTGGCGTCCTGGAAACTACTACCGATCCTTGCTGGTCCAGCCATTTGCCCCCGCCGCGGAGGGTGTGTTGGTTTGGAGGTATGTGTGTCTTTGTCCTATCTTTTTATACAGGTAGGTGAATGAGTACATGTTGGGGGGAACATATGGGTATGTGTGTATATATTGGGGTGTATGTGTGGGTATATCCTGGGGGAGGCTCTGTTTCCTCTGGTTCCCCGGGACCTGCACTCCTTGGCTGTGGGGGCGCGGTCCGGGGTTCTCACTCTCCCGCCTGTGGGGGCGGGCATGCGAGGGTCACTGGGAAGTGCTGCCCTGGGGCTCCACAGCCAAGGGCGGGTGGGATTCCCGGGTCTTTCTCTGCTTACCTCTGGCCTCTGGGGGAATGTTGTCGCAGCTTTCTATCCTTGCTGGTAAGTACATTCCGTACATTTATCCTATGTTGCACAACTAGGTTACACATAAACACACACTCACACATACATCACGTCATTTGTGCTAAATGTCTTGGGTACACTTTCTGCTTTACTTTGCTGTGGTCATTCGAGCTGGTTGTGTTTATATATATATATATATATATATATATATATATATATATATATATATATATATATATAAATTATATAATTTTTTCTCCTGCCCTTCTGTCTTTTCCCTTTTTATTCTTTCTCTCCCCCTCTTTTCTTGGTCCACCTAACCCCAATAATTATCACTTTGCATATTGTTATATTTGTTATAATTGTCATTTGAACTGTACATAAAAACAAAGTTGTCCTCCAAAGATGGGGGGAGGGGGGGGGTGGAGGTGGGCCATTAAAAAAAAAAAAAGCAAATAAAAACACAGAGCGCTCTTGAGAGAATACACAAAAGCCTCACTACCCTACTCTGTAGCTTTGGGTGCAGGTCTCTGAAACACATTTTTCCACCTGTACTTTATAGTATGATCTGAGTATAAGCCCCCACCTTTGCTACTCTGCGATGGAATCTCCCTATGTCTGAAAATTTGTCTGCCTATTTCTCAAAATAGACTACATGTCAGCCACTCTGCCCCCAGTGCACTTGATCTGACCTTCCTACTGTTTTGCATTTTGTTCTCTGGCTCCATCTCGCAGATGCTGACGACCTGTTTTCAACTTAAAACATATTCTGTGAACTAGCACAGTTATTAACACATTCTGTGGAACATCCTGTTTGTCTTTTCCAGAGAGCACACTAATATGCTGCTTAACTCTTGTAATGCCCCCCAAAATGAATATGAATATACTTTTCTATCTTAATGCACCTTATGCAACATTCATATCTAGCTTTAATATCAAGTTTACTGGTAAGGAAAATATATTGTTGCTAATGTTACTGCTAAGCAAAAACCCATTATCTCAACAGTTTCTTCAAGTTTGAAGGTGAATTTTTGAAGGCCAATAGTTCACACTCTTTAGGAGTAGGCACTTCATCATATAGGAATTGTCTTTCACTCTGGAAAACGCAAACATTGTCTCTAGGTAGAGCCAGGGGTGGTCTCCTTCCTCACCCTCATCGCCACAATCACTCGATGTCCCAGAACTTACTGGGAAAATCCAAAAAACTAAAACAATGGAACCAAAAACTTGTCAAAATGCATACGAAAATAAGTTTCAAATTATATTTAAAAAATATACTTTTGATATATTTTTTTCTGTTTTGCATTCATAACATATACATTCTGCTCTTGATGCTAAGAATTTTGCCTGCAGATTTACTTTTGCTTCTGTGGAACTTTTGAAACAAAAATCACTCCATACGCGTTCCTCGGAAGTGGAATATGTAAACAACACGCACGAGGGCATCAAAGGAATTAACTGAAACTAGCTAGCGGTGGTACACTAACGCTAGCTAGCGTTGTCACAGCGACCGAAATTATCATACAGTTAAGCCCACCCACTAAGAGGGAAGATATGATTGGTCAATCTTACTGTCATTTGAAACTGGTATTGCGCTGAATTATAACTGCCTGGCCCTCTGTAAACAAACAGCGGGACCACCAATCACCACCATTCTAGGGAGGCATCACAGTGCTGATAGGGGGAGACACAGGCTCACAGACTTCCACTTAACCCCTCACCTTCCAACACAGATTGAATAGACACGGTTGAATAATTTATTTGCTTATATTTTTTGTAATTGTCTAGATGTTGTCAAACTGTAAATAGATTTTTAAAAATTGGATAAATTTTATTATATATATTTATGTTTTAAGAATATTTAGGCCCTCTGAGAGGGCGTAGAGGGCCCTGACGGTTCCCCACTGCTGGAGTTAGATATAGATATAGCAGGGTACATGACACAGAGGTAGACATGTGCAGATGGCAGTATGAGGGTTTTTATTAGACAACACAGTCTGGACTGAAGATGCCGGAATAGCGTAGAGGAACTGCAGACCCTACACATAATAGGATCCTTGCTCTCTAATCCCGAGCAGTACCTAAAGGGAAACCCAAAGAGAAGAAATGATTAACTAGCCAAGTCAAACCAGAAAGATACAAATGGGGATTATAATGCTCAGCAGTGGCGTGTACAGACATTTTGGGGGGCAAGTGCTCAGGGGGGGGAAATGTGCACTTTTTAGCGCACGTGGAACACTTCATTATTAAAAAATTACACGCACATGTTGAATGAAATTTGACTTTTATTTGTAACATTCTCTAAATGCGAGTTTTCAGTGGAAAAAAGTCATACCACCAACTGATAAAATCCATATCCAATATTAACTATATACAGTCATTGTTAAAGCTCCTTTACTTTTTTTATTTTCAGCCTCTCCTTTCTTGGCATTGTGCTGCAATTAGTAAATCAATATAGGCCTACAATTAACACAGTAAAAGACCGTAAAGTAGGAGAAGGAGTTATAGGCTACTGAGTGTTGTCATTACAGGAATGCAGATGGGCATTTTTCACGGGTAATGGGGAACTTCCCGTTTCTTCTTTCACAAATGAATGTGTTAATTTATGTTGCCTAACAAAACCTATACAACAGAAAACGTTCAGCTTAACACATAGATTTGCAAACTACCTTAATAATTTGTATGTGGTCGTCCTCACGTTATCTATCATTGATTTGGGCTAGAGCAAATAGTTTATCAGGTGTCGGCTAAAAATAGTGCTGTATGAGACATTTTACTGCACAACAAAATGATTTCACGTTGGGCTTATAGGGCAAACGGTACGATTTTATTTGATGTGTATGTTACCTGGCTGGTGGGGCACGGGAGAAGAAGTCTATCTGTGCTGGCTTTGCTGAAGATGCTTCCTTCCACTTGCTGAACTGAACTGCTGCTGTAGCGCATCTGGTGTTAAAGGAAGAGAGAGGTCGGGTGTGTGAGGTGGTGGCTCATTTCAGGGCATTGTTTTTAAATCGCTCAGGTTTTCAAAAGATAAATTCAAACTGACCTCAGTAAAATGTTAATAATATTAATTTGTTTTTAAACCGAAGTTTCAAAAGGGCACTTTCGTTGATAAAGGGCAGAGTTGGTGGTAGTAGGGGTGTGCTGCCGTCAGACCAAGTGTGATGCTAACTAGAGATGGCAAAGGACGTGCAGTAATGCTTCGGTTACCCGCAGTGTCTGTTCTGGAGAATCAGAGGGCTAACATTTCAACTGAGTGAGGCATTTAAATTGCACTTTATATGGTTGTCCACTTACTCAAGATGCGATTGAATGGCCAAGGAAGATAGAGTCCAAATTTGACTGCTAACTGCCAACATTTGCTAATAAACATCAGAAGTCAACAGAATCCCAAGCAGCCTTCATAAATATATACCCATAAACCTCTGTCAACCCACACATAATACATCCAGGTGTTAATAATTACACCTCACTGTAAGAGTGAATAAAAGCTTCTCCTTTAAGGGCAGCGATGTACTGTAGGTTGAGCAGGTTGAGTGACATATGTGCACATGTAACTTATTTACAATGGCTCTTATTGTTGCTGCTGAACTCCAGTGTTTGTTAGTACTGATGTTAGCAGCTTTTTTCTAAACTAAAGAAGCAAAATTGGGATTCCAAACTTTTTGTCAAATCAACTGGGTGGTGGGGGGGGGGGGGGTGTATGTGAAAAATCATGTACGCTTTTTTAGCTATTCCCCTTCAATTTCACTGGCACCAAAAATGAGACAAGGAAATGTTTCGGTCTTGGTCCAGTAAGTAGCCTACTGCTAACAATCAAATTGCTGCCATGTTGGTATTGGATGTTGGTAGGCAATCCTAAAGTCCCCTCACATTCTTACCTGCAAACACCTTTACCTCACACAGTGTGAGTATTTTTCTTTTTCCAGGAATGATAATGTTAACAAATCGTCCTTTAACGGGGGCAAACTTGTACGTTCCTGTCCCACCACGCGGGAGGGATTCAATGGTGGCAGCTCTGTAGATGCAATCAAAACAGATGGTGAAAGGGTGATTGAGCACTTTCAGGAGGGCCTTAAATACTCAAATGTATGCGAATGAAAAGTCTCTTACAGACGATTGTTGTTGCCATTATTCTCAAGGCTGTTGCCAATGCGAATCTCAGCTCCATTAATCCGCTCTTCACAACAATCACCACGGTTGGTGATGGTTACCATGCCTACTCTGTAGGTGCCAGGCAACTCCACCCTCCACCAGGGATCTCTCTCAGGGTCAGTGTGAGTGCATGAATCTTGCATATAATCTGAATTACTGTTGCCATCAACAGCATTCATAGCCTCTCCTAAGTAATTGTATGTAGATGATTGCACTGCTTTGGCTCCAAATGCAACATTTTCTGTTCAGGAAAATGAAGAAATATTAGTGCTGGAAATACACCTCAGAGTGACTTAGGTCAACATCTGTGCTTCTGCTTTATGTCACACCCAGGGTTCCCACAGGTCCTTGAAATCCTTGAAAGTTTGTGAATCTGAAAAAATAAGTTCAAGGCCCTGGAAAGTTTTTGAAAACAGGCATAAAAGACAACCGTCCTTGAAGGTCCTTGAATATTTTAGGACTGACACGAACATAGGAGCGTAACCCTATTTTGGTTCGTGTGAAAAGCCAAACTTTTTGAAGGCAATCGAGTCACACAGTCGTGTTGACATCCAGTCTCAACACATTAACTAGTGCATCCACCCGCTCGCGGTTTTTCTGCATATTAACTAACCAGCAGCTATTTGATCACTGGTGAAGACGGTCCATTACGGTTCTCCTTCCCGGTGTTACCTAGCCGGGATGGTGCTTCTCAGAGGCTAGCTTGCCAAGATACTGACAGTTAGCCCTCTTGTGTGAGCTTTGAGAGGGTGTTTTCCTCTTGAGAACTACTCCATATATTTTATCACCTGTTTCCACTACAAGACATGTAGTCTTCCTCGTAGTCATATTAAATAATCCCATACAGGACTTGCCGTTTTCTCCCAACTTTTGTTGTGGTAATTTTGCAGGCTAGCACGGCGAGCAGGAGCTCTAAACAAGAGACGTGACGGACCATGAGGTGCCGTACGCTTCTGCCAGCTAATATAAAACTTAGTTTAGATTATCTGCCAGATAATATAAACTAAAATCGATTTCATATCAGTCCACAAGACTTATAAATGAACTGAAAAAAAACATGAAAACGAAGGGTATCATCTATAATTTCAGAACGTTTTAGTTAGTTTTCTAGACATGTTTCAGTGAACGAAAATGTTTTTTCAATATCAGTTTTCGTTTTTTTGTTTGATTTCGTTAACGATTATAAGCTTGGCTCATACACACTGGTGCAGGCAAGATTTTAAAGGAGAAATCTGGCTAAACCACTACAGAAACATGACGGACATCCAGACAGGTGCATTGCATGGTACAATTAAAGCTGCACTTTTGTGAAACTGATGCCCTCTCGGGTGGAAAAATGTAATAGCATGAAACTGAAAATCAACATGAAATCATTCTGTAATGTGGGTTATGCTGCATTACATTTCCTTTAATTTTAATGAAGTTAAATTAGTTAGACCTCTTATGTGAGCATATTCAATTTATATTAGGTTAAGTTTAAACTGTAAGAGTGGCTGGTCAATCTGATGGTTTATGTAGGTTGCTCTCATCAGTATCATAGCCAAACAGTTTGGTTAGGAAGCAGTACTGTTCTGAAACTAGCATTTAGTATGAATATCCATTGCTTTGAACAATTGCCTACATCACCACAGAGAACTGATACCAAACTAATATCACTTGGCACACCATAGCTGGGTTGAACATTTAACATGTTAGCAAAGTATCTTTAATCGTGGTTGCATTTATGATAGAAGACAAATGTTAGCACTCAAAATGATCTGAGCACAATGGCTAGCTTTATATATCAAACAGGACAGACTGCAAAAAACCCCACAATTAACAAAGTAATCTTTAAAATAAATGAGGTTTTAACAATACTGCTTTTAATTAAAGGAACATACACTATAAAGATGAATTCCTCATATTTAATCTGACTAGAGTTGGGTATTTTTTTATTACATTTTTGGTACCGGTGCTAATTATACTTAAAAAAATTTGTGTATAATATCTGAACACATATTTGAAAAATAAATAAATAAAAAGAAGTTTGAATATGTTTTCATTTCAAAGGTTTAGATGTAGGCACAATTGGTGCACAATTCTAATGTCCCCTCACATTCTTACCTGAAAACACCTTTACCTCACACAGTGTGAGTATTTTTCCTCTTCCAGGAATGACAATGTTAACAAATCGTCCTTTAACGGGGGCAAACTTGTACGTTCCTGTCGCACCACGCGGGAGGGATTCAATGGTGGCAGCTCTGTAGATGCAATCAAAACAGAGATGGTGATTGAGCACTTTCAGGAGGGCCTTAAATACTCAAATGTATGCGAATGAAAAGTCTCTCACAGATGATTGTTGTTGCCATTATTCTCAAGGCTGTTGCCAATGCGAATCTGAGCTCCATTGATCCGCTCTTCACAACAATCACCACGGTTGGTGATGGTTACCATGTCTACTCTGTAGGTGCCAGGCAATTCCACCCTCCACCAGGGATTTCTCTCAGGGTCAGTGTGAGTGCATGAACCTTGCATATAATCTGAATTACTGTTGCCATCAACAGCATTCATAGCCTCTCCTAAGTAATTGTATGTAGACGATTGCACTGCTTTGGCTCCAAATGCAACATTTTCTGTTCAGGAAAATGAAGAAATATTAGTGCTGGAAAAATACCTCAGAGTGACTTAGGAAACAACATGCAGAGAATAAGGAGGTATTCATTACTGGGATATAGCTTATATCTACCTCTGGAAGCACAAAGTCCAGGAAGAAAGACAAGGAACAAAACCACAGTTGCACTCATCTCTATGTCTGAGATAAAAAAAAAAAAGTGAAACATTAAAAAAATGTTAGTTTGCATGTTCGTGTGTGTGTGTGTGTGTGTGTGTGTGTTAGACAGAGACAGATAAAGAGCATCGTCATAACGTTGTAAATGTGCACACTTACTATAAATAAAAACGAAACAATAAACAAACATTTCAAAACACATTCTACCTGCTGTATTCCAAAGTATCGTATACTTTTGGTCTGGGGGCCGCATACAACTTAATCGGATCTCAAGGGCACCAGACCATTAAACACATTGCAAAATTACATGGAACTAACAATAAGTCTACTTTTTCTTCATGTAGTAGTGCAAAGAAGTAAATTATAAAAATCTTTATATGAAACGAATTATCCTTTTACTAAATATATTATGAACAATTTTACTATTACTTTTTAGGAAAAGTATGTGCAATTTCAACAAGACTTTTACTCAGATAAACATTTATTAAGGGTATGTTTGACACCCCTGGTATAGATGGACTCACCAATGTGCCTCATATGGTCTTTCACTGCTGCAGATCTCTGTGCTTCTAGCAGGACTTTTATCTGTCAGTTACACCAGACACCATCATGCCCAAAATCATGCAGCGTCTGTGGAAATGAATTGTTCATTTTCTTGCATGTCATTTGAGATCATAATCTTTCTGTTATCAGTGTTGCAATGTATTTTGTCACAGTGTTTAGATATTGAAAACATAACTCCAGTAGGCCAAGTGGTCGTGTGTGTGTGTGTGTGTGAATATGCAGACATGTATAAAGTATTAGAGACCCATACTTGAGTAAAAGTACAAGTGACTTGAGTAGAAGTTGAAGTGTTCTTTAAAAACTTTACTTGAGTGGAAGTACAAAGTGTTCAGCATTTTTTGTACTTAAGTATTGCAAGTAGTTTATTCTAAAATTTATTACTCAAGTACTGAAAGTAAAAAGTACAAGTATTGTGTTTTGTATTAATTTTAAAAAGCAGTCAGTTAGATTATCATTTTTTTATATACAAATTTTTTTATATTACAAATCAAAGCTGTCAAAGGCCACAAATACAAGTGTTCTGTATGTAAAAACAAGTAGCAACTTCAAAAACACTTCGTACACAAAAAACAGATAACCTATGTCCCGCTACTTCGTAGGTTAGATGCAGAAGTACAAGTGATTCTTAATTTATCTGAGAAAACGAGGTGTATTTTGGATGTAAAATCCAACAATCAGGTTCTAAGGGTGAGCCTACTGCCCTGCGTTTACCCTCAATAAATGCCCTTACCCTATAAAAACACTACACTATAAAATGGGCAAATTATTAATCAGCACGAAAAGATTATTGTACTATTGTACCTTATTCATGATCATTCATGTTTACACTGCTATTGTTGCACTGCTATTTAATATGTATACTGTTTTCATATTATTATGTGACCACTTTAAAGCACACTGTAATGCCCTTAGACTATGTATACAGTGTATACTCGTTTTTCTGTATATTGTGTATTGTGTGCAAGTTATATGTAAAATATCTGTAAACTGTTAGCGCACGGGACACACGAACAGCCGGAAACAAATTCCTTGTGTGTGCGAACACACTTGGCCAATAAACCTGATTCTGATTCTGATTCATATGTGTATTTGCATAAATATGTAAATTAAGCTGAAGGCGCTGAAAAATGTTGAAAATGGACCTTGAAAGTGCCGTACAAGTGCATGAATTCCGCCTAATTTCGCATGCACAAAAATCGAGAGGTGCACGACCTCGCGACGCAACCAACGCGCGTGGGCGGAGCCACCGCGATTGCGTCATTTTGCCGCGCGGGCCCTTGCGCCAGTCGCGACCAGACACCGTTTATATATACGGTCTATGGAAGGCCGTTTTAACATAAAATGGACTTCGTCTGATTATCTGTAATTACATTCTGGATATCTAAATATTAGTTTTGACTAGTAACAATTACAATTTGACGATCCGGAATGACAAATCAAGATATCTACATTTACATTCTACCTAAGAAGAACAATTCAAGATATCTTTAATTTCATTTTGACGGATCAAAATGGCTTTTAAGATATCTAAAATGACGTCACTGGATTCGTCATTTTAAGAGTCACACATCCGTAATTCAGCCTCCATTGTCACGGTACGGCGGCCTCCTACCGGTCGCCTCCGTCCACAGCGGTTGTTGTTGTTGTATTGTTGCGTTGTGTGCGTCACTCAGGGGGGTGGAGCCCGTGATCCGTTTCACCTGAGGGTCGTTTGTTTGTCTATATATGTCTTGTCTTTGTACCAGTTGACCGCTGGTCATTATATCCTTATTTCGGATCATGTCATGGGTTTTTGGTTTGTGCACTTTCTATATTAAACCATCCTTTTTCCCCCGAGACTTGGCGAGATCGCTTCCATTTTATTTCGCTCACCCTGCCGTCACATCCATACAAATCAACGGTGAATATTATGCAATTTATACTAGTCAGAATGTAATTGGAGATATCTCAAATTGACATTTTGCCTAGTTAAAATATAGAGATATCTTAAATTAAATATACAGATATCCGTAATGTAGTTACAGATATCTGTAATGTTAGTGGGGTGAAGCCCATTTTATGGTAAAACGGCCTGCCATATATGGTCTCTGGTCACGACACGTCAAGTGAACCTAGATTACGAGGCTCAAGTGTTGAGTGAAGGTAGCAGCAGAGGAGGGACGCGACCGGAGCATGCAGTTTTCTCATGAGACAGTCTGATCACTTGACCCGGTGACAGCGCCATCTAACATGTTTATAATTGTAACGAAGTAAAAGCATCAAACTAATGGAAAATATGTGGTGAAGTAAAAGTGGAAGAAAAAAACAATACTCCAGTAAAGTACAGATACAGAATTTTAGTACTTAAGTACAGTAGTGAAGTAGTTCTACTTTGTTACTATACATCTCTGTATATATGTGTGTGTATGTGTGTGTGACCTCCTCCTCAACCTGTCAAAGTAACAAGGAATACTGGAAAATAAAGGTATTTAATTCAATACAAATACAAAGTCTCTGTATCTGTACCTGCCTCCTGCCACAGCTGTAATGGAGAGATTTGCAGCATACTGTGGTTTTGAAAGAAAACTAGAGAATTAATTACTTATCACTTATACACTCGTAAACGTGTACGCTTACTGATACACTCGTACACACTTATCCAGTCGCATCCACTTGTAGGAGTGGTGAGATGTGTTCCCGTGGGGGATGCAGGATCTGGTGCTCCTCCATAAAACCATGGGGGGCAACAAATGGTGGGTTACCTCAAGAGGTTCCCATAGCAATGGGATAAAACTGACCATTTGTATTTTTGTTATATCAGTGTGTTTGTGTGGCATGTTTAGTCTCATTTTGCAGCATGTTGTGTAGTGAGAAAGGTTATGCTACAGGGTAAGAGTTACATCCCTCACTGAGAAAGTTTGTTGACTTTATCCCAAAGGTGAAGGTCCTGTGTGGAAATGCAATCTGTATGCAAATCTATTACTACATGTGAATGTAAATGTTGAATCAACCTGATTTCCATTGGGTAACCTGATTTTTGTAGTTGCTGTCCCTTTGATATGCTAGAGGTATAAAAGGGAAATAATTTTGGGTGTGGGGTATAAAGGGAGAGGATTGTGGGTTTCGGGTAAAAAGGGAGAGGATTGTGTGTGTAGTGTTTAAAGGGAGATGATTGTGGGTGCAGGGTATAAAGGGAGAGGATTGTGGGTGTCGGGTATAAAGGGAGAGGATTGTGGGTGTAGTGTAAAAAGGGAGAGGATTGTGGGTGTAGGATATAAAGGGAGAGGGTTGTGGGTGTAGGGTTTAAAGGGAAATGTTTGTGTGTGTGTGTGTGTGTGTGTGTGTGTGTGTGTGTGTGTGTGTGTGTGTGTGTGTGTAGGGTTTAAAGGGAGAGGATTGTGGGTGTAGGATATAAAGGGAGAGGATTGTGGGTGTCGGTTATAAAGGGAGAGAATTGTGGGTGTAGGGTCTCTTCTTCCTCTTGACTCCTTGCAACTTGCATACACTTAAACACTTATATACTCTTATACACTCGCATATGCTTATACACTCATATACACTTACACACTCTTATACTCGTATAGACTCTTATAATAATAATAATAATCTTTATTTATATAGCACCTTTCATACATACATGCAACTCAAAGTGCTTTACAGTATAAATAAAAGAAACATAAAAAGAAGACAAAAAGAAAATGTTAAAGAAATTAAAGTAAAATAACATAAAATGTAAAAAGTAAAGTAAACAATATAATAAAAAAGTAAAGTAAATAAAACTAATTAAGATAAGTAAATATAAGAAGATAAAAATAAAATATTAAAATTAAAGGTAAAAAGAAATAATTAAATAAAGTGACAAATTATAAAATAATAGACTAGAATTTCTTAACTAAAAGCAGATCTAAACAGAAAAGTTTTGAGACTGTTCTTGAAACTATTCAGGGATGAAATGCATCTGAGCTCTTCAGGAAGAGAATTCCAGAGCTTTGGGCCATAGTGGCTAAAAGCACCCTCGCCAATCTTTAATCGGCATCTAGGAATCACCAGCAGATTACTGTTTGAAGACCTCAGAGACCTGACTGGAACATATCTAACCATCATTTCACTGAGGTAAAGAGGGGCAAGACCATGAAGACATTTAAAAACCATGACTAGAACCTTAAAATCTATCCTAAAGCTGACAGGTAACCAGTGCAGTGAGTGGAGTGCAGGTGTAATATGATCTCTCTTTCTCCTGCGGGTCAGAACCCTTGCAGCCGCGTTCTGAACTCGCTGTAGGTGCGAAATAGAGCTCTTTGGAAGAGCAGATAGAACAGCGTTACAATAATCTAGCCTTGATGTGATAAATGCATGGACAAGTTTTTCACTGTCAGCAGGAGTGAGCATATCCCGGACCTTAGCAATGTTTCGAAGGTGAAAATAAGCTGTCTTGCATGTAGTCATGATGTGTGATTTGAAGCTGAGCTCATTATCAAAGGTGACGCCCAGGTTCTTAACACATTGTCTGGCATTCAGATTCATTTTATTTAAATAGGTCTGGACATCATTCCTTTGTGAATCACTGCCAAGAACAAGAACCTCTGTCTTCTGTTTATTTAATTGCAGAAAATTGTCAGACATCCATGTCTGTATATCATCTATGCAGTCAAACAGTGAGCAAATTGATTTTAGGGCCTTAGGTTCTAGAGAAATGTAAAGTTGAGTGTCATCTGCATATTGATGATAACTAATACCATGTTTATTAATGATATGTGGTAGCGGAAGCATATATAGGTTGAATAGTAACGGCCCAAGTCCTCTTATACACTCACATACACTTATACACTTGTATACTCTTATACACTCATATACACTTACACACTCGTATAAATGTATAAACTCATATACACTTATACAGTCAAATACTCTTATACACTCATATATACTTATATACTCATACTCTTATACACTCATATGCACACAGAGTAACACAGTAGCTGTATATTTCTTTCGTTAGGAAGCATAAGTACAAATTTCTAGTCCCACGTTCATTTAGCCATAACCTGATGCTCTTGGGGTCATTTAAAATCATTATTGGTGTAATATTGCAGTATGGTACAGTCAAATAGCACAAGATATCAAAAGTATCTTTGATAATTTGCATATTGCTAAATATTGTGTAAAAATAAGAACTCTGCATCTGGGTAATGAACACGTACAGGAAGAAAGTGGAGTTCCCAAGAGGCAACTCAGGCAGCAAAGAGGGCATTGGAGCATAGAGATGTTGTAGGGCAGGTGCAAAATGGTAGGGCAGGACTAGGGTCAGGTGATACATGGAGGGCATTCAGCAAGGCCACATCTCCTGAGAGAAGACGAATGGTGACTGGTTTTATTCGAGAGCAGGAGGAGGAAGTAAGACGGGCAAAAGCTGCAGGACAGAGTAAGCAGGGTCAGTGGATGAAATGGGAAAGTGTAGAGAAGAGGAGAATCACCTGGCGAGAGTTGTGGGCATTGGATGCGAGTCGTATAAAGTTTCTTGTGGGAGCTACTTATGATGTGCTTCCAACTCCACAAAACCTTGGGCAGTGGTTAGGTGAGGATCCAACTTGTAAGCTATGTGCAGGAAGTGGTACATTGAAGCACATCCTGTCGGCATGCAAGGTGAGTTTGTCACAGGGACGTTATACATGGAGGCATAATCAGGTACTTAAATCACTGGCAGGTGCACTTGATAAGAAGCGGTTGGAAGTTAGTGGCATGCCAGTTGCTAGTTCCAATAGAGTAATTAGGTTTGTGTGTGAGGGGCAGCATAGCAAGGAGCCAGCACAGGTTTCAAAAGTTGGCGATAAGTGGGCTGATGCAAGAGATTGGAAACTGTTGGTTGATGTAGGCTGTAAATTGCAGGTTCCAGAGTGTATTGTTGTCACAAACTTGAGGCCAGATGTTGTGTTGTACTCTGAAAGTAAGAGGATAGTGTATTTCATAGAGCTAACTGTTCCATTTGAGGACGAAGTTGATGCAGCATATGAAAGGAAAAGGTTGAAGTATGCAGGTTTGGTGGCTGAGGTAAGAGGGCAGGGCTGGCGAGCATATATTAGACCTGTAGAGGTAGGGGCTAGGGGTTTCGTGGCGAAGTCTGCCACAAGACTACTGGCTGAGTTTGGATTTAGAGGCTGTGTGATGAGAGCAGTGGTAAAGGAGTTGTCAGAGGTAGCTGAGAGATCTAGTCAGTGGGTGTGGCTAAGAAGGGCTGAGGGTAGGTGGGGTAAGGATAGTACTTGAAGAGATAAATTGTTTGGTGGGTGTGATGTTGAGATATGGGTAGGATTGTCACTTGGCTTTTCCGATAGCCGTCGGGTGGCAGGGTTGTTGGTAATTTTGCGATGGGCTACATTGTGAGCTTGGAGGGGGGTGGGTCTGGGACGCCAGACTCCACTGATGAGCCTTCTGGAGGTGTTGGGGGCTCAATTCATCGAAACACCAACGAAGGGAGGTGCCTTCCTGATGACCCCAAGGAAAAGCTTGCAAGGTATTGTGTGTGTCCATGTCACTTTGTTTTGAAGGTCAGTCCAGGTTTGTTTGGTGGTCTGAGTACTTGGCAGTTGAGGCAATGGACCATGAACATAGTGCGCTGTGCTTCTGGATCCTTGTCGAGCCAGTATCAGATTGTAGCTGCTGCTGTGTTCTGTTCAAGCAACTAGTGTGTGCATAGGGTGTGTGAAATCTATCTTGTCCAGTATTGTGTAGGTATTATTAGATCATGGTTGTTGGTTGGTTAATACATCCTAGCCAAGCCTGTTGCATGACTCCGGATGTTAGGTGCAGGATTTATCATCTTCCTGTTTTATGTTACCTAGACAAGTCATACCTCAGAAAAAAACATGTAAGAGGAAACACACCCAAGGAAATGAAATAGCAGAATAGCTTCTCTTTGAGGTATTAAAACATATGATTTGGTATTAATAAACATGATTTGGTATTAGTGAACATGATTTGTGGTTTACCTAAATGTAAAAACAAAAGTAAATGTGCCATATTTTTGTCAATTGTGATTTTTCACCCCAATCGAAATTTGTCCTCCGCTTTTTACCCATCTGTGCAGTTAAAACACACACACACACTAGTGATTACTAGGGGGCTGTGGATCACACGTGCCCAGAGCGGTGGGCAGCAGTTGGGGTTAGGTGCCTTGCACAAGGGCACCTCAGTCATGGCCTCAGGTCTGGGAATCGATCCCACGACCCTCCGGTCACAAGGCCAGTTCCCTACCACCAGGCCATGACTGCCCCCATGGAGATACTTATGTGTATCTCCACTGGTTTTTCTTTATTTTCTTTTCTTTATATTTTTGCACATTCAGATAAGTGCTATATTAGCCCAGTCAGCTACCAAACTCCGAACTGCTGAGTCCTGAAGGGTAAGACGAGAGGACCGTGAGGAGTGCAGCTGTAGCCCTGGAGGACATATTTAATGAATACAGGAGGATCTTGTCATAAAGATGGAGAATAGGATGTCTACCACCATTTCTGTAGTGCACTTACAGACTATAATGATAAAACAACAGTAACATTTTTATTAATTATATCTATAACCTTAAGATTTCCCGACTTATTGTACCCGCCATTATAGCTTAACTGACTCCGATCAGAAATGTGTGGATAATGAGCTCAGCTGTTGTAGTGCAGTGGACCTTTGACTTACAGAGAGTGGGTGAGAGGTACATCTGTTGTCTACCATGATCCGCCTCTTTCCACATTGTAATACGTTTTCAATAATGCTCCAGCAGTGATGACAGCACAGCCAGGCTATGGGCAGACCTGCTCTGCAGACCTGCAGAGTTTCACAACAAACAACCAGAGGTAAGGAAGGTGTGTGTGTGTGTGTGTGTGTGTGTGTGTGTATGGGAGTGTTCTGGTGTGCTTGTGTTCCAACACTGTAAGATGTAGCTGTTATTAAACGACTCTTGTGTTATAATAATTATATTACACGGCATTGAATGCTGAAATTTTTTGTAACAGATTTTGAAAATTAGTTGTGCATAAAAATGTGTGTGTGTGTATGTGTGTGTGTGTGTGTGTGTGTGTGTGTGTGTGTGTGTGTGTGTGTGTGTGTGTGTGTGTGTGTGTGTGTGTGTGTGTGTGTGTGTTAGGTCCTCATGGTCCTCTGCATGGCTCCCATCCTGGTGCCCCACTTCACCCTCCCGTCTTAAACATGCAGAGGACCGAATCCTTCAGCGTAAGTCTCTCTGCTTTTGTGGGTTTTCGTCTACTCACTACTTGTCCAGCATATGTGTGATTGCATCCAGTGACTCCAGAGGAGGGGATTCTGTAATACTTCAGTACTGTAGATCAGTGCTCAGGAAAACCCCAAAACCACATGATGATGCACAGAATGAAACATACTGCCAATGTAAGCTCACCACTTATTCTTATTGTCAGCTGTCCAAATGCAGTTTACTCAAGGACATGTGCCTATCTCCAACGGCAACTACATCTGGACTCTTGGCTTCAATGAAACTAAGAACTTAGGAGACCCTCGCGCCCGACCAGCCTCACAGGCGTCCAGGGACGGGGGCTCCGAGGTCCCTTTGGTGCTGCTGCATGGGTTCGGTGGTGGAGTGGGACTGTGGGTGAAGAACCTGACTGCCTTGGCCCAGAGCAAGAGACCCGTGTACGCCCTGGACCTCTTAGGCTTCGGCCGTAGCAGCCGACCAATCGCACGCAGCCACTCCCAGGAAGCAGAAGAGCAATTCGTCCAATCGCTGGAGGAGTGGAGGGAGGCAGTGGGGGTGGAGCTTATGATTCTGTTGGGCCACAATCTGGGCGGGTATGTCTCTGTGGCCTACACGCTGATATATCCCCACAGGTTAGTGAGGTTGATTTTTTTCTAATGCCATTGCACTTGCATGCAGTGTTATTGTGCAATTAATGTAGCATTACAAAGCTTTCGATACTGTTGTAATACAGTCCATTGTTGTAATGTTGTTAAGGCTCTGCTGTTAACTGGCACTGTTCAAAAGACAACTGAATGCTGACCACATTTAATATGCTTACTATATGTAAAGAAGCAGGCTTAGAATTGGTCCGAATGGTATTTCGGTCTGTTAACCTCCCATTGACTTCTGTATGTTTTCCATCATGCCTCCTGTGTGTGTGTGTGTGTGTGTGTGTGTGTGTGTGTGTGTGTGTGTCTTTGCTTGCTGCAGGGTGAAGCACATTGTGCTGGTGGAGCCATGGGGTTTCCCAGAAAGGCCTGATGTCCTGGGGTCAGAGGGCCAGGTCCCCATGTGGATCAAAGCTCTGGGCACTGCTCTGAATCCTTTCAACCCTCTCGCTCTGCTCAGAGTGGCCGGCCCTCTGGGTAAGGACACAGCTCTGAGACGTCCTGCAAGCCCCGTAGAGTCCTAAGGATGTTCAGACACAGTAACTGAGGGACAGAGGAATGCATTAAACACAGCTTATGCCATAACACTGGCTTAATCAACATGAGGCCTTATTTTCATTCTCTCTCTCTCTCTCTCTCTCTCAGGTCCTTTATTGCTGCAAGCTCTCAGGTCAGACTTCAAGCAGAAATACTCCTCTCTGTTCCAGGATGACACAGTGCTTGACTACATTTACCATCTAAATGTCCAGACACCCAGGTACCCAAACATGTTTTATCCAGTTAGACTTAGACAGCAGTATTTGCTGTTTGTGCTAACACAAAGTCTAATTTTATTGCAATGGCACAAACCCTGTTTAAAATTCTTGCATAGCATACGAGCACCCTCAAATACCGAGACTTAGTCACATACCTGTTTAAAACTTTTATTTTGGAAGTGGTGAGACTGCATTTAAGAGCATGACAATCCCATATGGATGGCCCCGACGACCCATGATGCAACGCGTGGGAATGATCGATCCCATGATTCCTATCTCCATTATCTGCGGGTCCCGTTCCTGCATCGATGGCCAATCAGGACAAGCTATTAGAGAGATGAGGCCCAATTCACGGACAGACATTATTGTGAGTGCGTTGGTAGTGCCTGAAAGTGCTGTGTGTTTTTACAGGACATCAACAAGGTTTCCATTCTCGATTTGTCTTAGGTCATCAGAGGGGCGGGCCACTACGTGTTTGCAGACCAATCAGAGGACTTCAACCAAGCTGTGCTAGAGATATGCGGCGATGTCAGGGATGGAGAGGAAACAGCAGAGGGCAGGAAGGAAAATAAGAAAGAGTGATCCCAGATCATGCCCCTCCATGATCCCAGATCATGCCCATCCTTGATCTCAGATCATGCCCTTCCGTGATCCCAGATCATGCCCCTCCGTGATCCCAGATCATGCCCTTCTGTGATCCCAGATCATGCCCCTCCGTGATCCCAGATCATGCCCCTCCGTGATCCCAGATCATGCCCTTCTGTGATCCCAGGTCATGCATGCATCTCTGTATAACTGAAGTATAACTGTGATGAGTTAATACAGCTGTATTAATCAATACACTAAATGAATGCTTTAATCAATAAATAACATGAGTCATAGGCTCCTTGTTGTGATGTTCTGCGGATCTTTGTGAAATGTATTGAATTAGCCTACTTTCTGTGTCGTGGTATCTGCAATAGTGGCATTCTTGTGCCAGGATGCTTTCTTAGAGCTGTTTTTCCCTCAGAAGATGCAAGAATGAAGAAACAGTCCAGGAAAACAGGGTGAGAGGGCGCAAGAATTGAGAAACAAGCCAGCACTGCCCGTGGGACGTCTGCTTGGCAGTGGTGGTACTGGGCTACATCTTTAATCTCAATAAGAAGGAGCTGTAGCCTATGGATTATTGCATATTAAATGACATAAACGCAGCTGTACTGAAGCAAATACAATATATACACACACACACCTGTTCCTCTCACACACTCCTATGCCTTGTTTGAGCTCTTCTGTTCTCTCCTCAGGACTTCCTCTAGTGACCCAGAACATGGCTGTTTCATGTCACCATGGCAACAACCTTACTGCCAGCACGTAGTCTAGTTGTGTTTCGTTTGAGTTGGCCTGCTGCTCCACACCCTCCAAACACACTCCAAACACCCTCAACACAATCTCTACACACACTCCACACTCTCTACCCACTCGCCAAACACCCTCCAAACTCTCAAAACACAATCTCTTCACACCCTCCACACACGCCCCCCACACATTATGTTGTTGCTTAAATTGATCTACAAAAAACGCAAGGCAAAACTGATTTGCTCATATTGTAAATTTAATTATCCATAATAATTTTGGATTCATAATATGTTTGGCAATACTGAATAAGTATGCAAATATGAAAGTTGTACTTTCATAGCAACAAACTAAACAGAAATGATGTTTAGTTTGGTTTCCTCAAGGTGAACTTTGGAGACATAAAGACCTCCACCTCACACAGGCTCAGAGTGCCGTTTCCTGGCAGCACTACAGTCACGTAGCGACCCTCTAGAGTCCTCTGGCACTCAAAAAGTTTGGTCTGTCCAGCAGGGATGGAGGTCACGACAGCACAGCTGAAGAACCAGGGAGAAGAGAGAATCACGTTTCAAACTTACTTCAACTTTGAATGCTGGCAGCTATTACAAATTGCTTTTCTGAGCAAAAATGGCATGAGTGTCTCTGCGGTCAGTAAATAAAAACCACCGCATGGTCTGGCTGTAATGGCTAATCAATAAACTTCTCTTAAGAAATACAATAGTTCTCTCTGCCTGTCAGTTATCAAGAACTATAAAATCCAAATATAGCCGCAAGCGGCGATTGGCGGGTTCACACAAAAAAAGGCAAAAAAGCCCAAAGGGTCTTTTAGACCAACAAATTGGCCTCTTGGCCTCAATAGGCAAAAAGAAGCCCAATAGGTCCTTTAGACCCAAAAGTGAATAGAAGCTGTTTGAGTGGAAAAAATGCATAAGTAAATCAATGTGACAAAACATTCAATTCAACTGAGGCACTAAAGGCCCAAAAGGATCAAAATAATGTGTATTGGCAAAATGATTCAGATCACAGAACTAAATCACATGCTGAGATCAGCTTTGTGTGCATTTGTGTGGTGTTTCATGTGAGCAATTGTTTTCAGTCAGTTTCGGTGTTTGGCCACTAGATGGAGCCCAAGTACTATCATACTGATATCTCATTAATCTCAGTAATGCAATGACATTTTGGTGAATTAAAAGGTTCATTTCTGGTCAGGCAGTGCACTTTTTGTTATGAGATGTAATTGCAATGTTGTAGACCTCATTGATCTGAATCATACAAGCCCCATTACTTGTCTGTATTCTGCATAACAAGATTGCTGCGTGAGTTTTTATGATTTCTCAGGTTTTTGGGTACTGTAGCGCCTCCGACAGGCCAATTTGAAACAAACGTGGCCTACCTCACAAGGACCTCAGTGTATAAAAGCCTTTCAAATTGGGAGTTGATCACTTACATGGTTTATGAGTTATAGCAATAAAGGTCATTTATGGCATGACCAGAAGGATATAATGGGAAAATGGACCAATCAGACAAATAAAAATGCAACATTTTTTCCATATTTAGTTAACTACAGTGTCTACAGATTATGCCTATGCCATTTTTGCCATCATTGGATCAAATTCCTAGGACTAGTTCTTAAAGAGCTATTTTCAAACAATTGATGAATGTGACAAAAGTATGCATTTTTTAATAGGACTTGTAATTGCAAAGTTGTCAGGTCTACTGCAAGGTATAAAAAGAAACAAGTTGCATGTTCCTAAGTGAAAATTTGAAGGAGTTATTCATGATTTTCACAAACAGCGCCACCTAGTGGCCAAATGTTTCAACACTGCACAGTATGACACATAGTCCTGGGATATGCACAGTGATGAGGTTTCATGTTGATTGGCCAATGGTAAGTCTGTCAAATGGCCAATTAATTCAAATAAAAATTAATTGGCTCATGGCGGCCATGTTTTTTGAGTGATGAGGTCATCATTGTGTGCCTTGATACCACTTGGGCCCCTGATGATGCCTGTAAAGTTTGGGCTTGATGTGACTAATGGTTTCTGAGAAACAAATTTCCCCATGTTATAGCGCCCCCTATTGGACAATCGTGGCCAGCTTTGACCTGTGACCTCTGAGTCATGTGCCCTAACAACTGATAAATTTTCATAAAGATAGGTCAAAGCATTGCTGAGATATAGCTGCTGAAGTCAATTTGGCCACGCCTCAGAGCTATTGATTGACATGTGACAACCAGACTGTATACCAATGTCACAGTTTTGTTGATGTTCCTTGATAATGAGATTCTTGTGAATATTTTGACACCAAGATTGTGGTGATCAGATGAAAAACCAGGGACTAGTATGAAAAAGTAGGTTTTGCATATTATGCAAATTAGCAAAAATCTAAGTAGGCGGAGCTTAATGGTTCTTGAGGCTTTTTTGTTTGTCTGGAGCCAAGGAATGCACCTGAAGTGGAATTTTGTTTCTACGACCTACGGGGTGGGAGATATGAACCCAAACGCAAAATGCTGCGCTATAGCGCCACCATGAGGCCAATTTGGGTGTCTGTACTTAAGCACGGTCCCGCAAACAGACTACACCAGTCTGCCAAGTTTGGTGTCCCTGGGCCTTACGGTTTAGGCTGCAGTATGCGTTTTATGCGGAGAAAAATAATAATAAATATAGCCGCAAGCGGCGATTGGCGGGTTCACACAAAAAAAGGCAAAAAAGCCCAAAGGGTCTTTTAGACAAACAAATTGGCCTCTTGGCCTCAATAGGCAAAAAGAAGCCCAATAGGTCCTTTAGACCCAAAAGTGAATAGAAGCTGTTTGAGTGGAAAAAATGCATAAGTAAATCAATGTGACAAAACATTCAATTCAACTGAGGCACTAAAGGCCCAAAAGGATCAAAATAATGTGTATTGGCAAAATGATTCAGATCACAGAACTAAATCACATGCTGAGGTCAGCTTTGTGTGTGGTGTTTCATGTGAGCAATTGTTTTCAGTCAGTTTCGGTGTTTGGCCACTAGATGGAGCCCAAGTACTATCATACTGATATCTCATTAATCTCAGTAATGCAATGACATTTTGGTGAATTAAAAGGTTAATTTCTGGTCAGGCAGTGCACTTTTTGTTATGAGATGTAATTGCAATGTTATAGACCTCATTGATCTGAATCATACAAGCCCAATTACTTGTCTGTATTCTGCATAACAAGATTGCTGCGTGAGTTTTTATGATTTCTCAGGTTTTTGGGTACTGTAGCGCCTCCGACAGGCCAATTTGAACCAAACTTGGCCTACCTCACAAGGACCTCAGTCTATAAAAGCCTTTCAAATTGGGAGTTGATCACTTACATGGTTTATGAGTTATAGCAATAAAGGTCATTTATGGCATGGCCAGAAGGATATAATGGAAAAATTGACCAATCAGACAAATAAAAATGCAATATTTTTTCCTTATTTAGTTAACTACAGTGTCTACAGATTATGCCTATGCCATTTTTGCCATCATTGGATCAAATTCCTAGGACTAGTTCTTAAAGAGCTATTTTCAAACAATTGATGAATGTGACAAAAGTATGCATTTTTTAATAGGACTTGTAATTGCAAAGTTGTCAGGTCTACTGCAAGGTATAAAATGAAACAAGTTGCATGTTCCTAAGTGAAAATTTGGAGGAGTTATGTATGATTTTCACAAATAGCGCCACCTAGTGGCCAAATGTTTCAACACTGCACAGCATGACACATAGTCCTGGGATATGTACAGTGATGAGGTTTGATGTTGATTGGCCAATGGTAAGTCTGTCAAATGGCCAATTAATTCAAATAAAAATTAATTGGCTCATGGCGGCCATGTTTTTTGAGTGATGAGGTCATCATTGTGTGCCTTGATACCACTTGGGCCCCTGATGATGCCTGTAAAGTTTGGGCTTGATGTGACTAATGGTTTCTGAGAAACAAATTTCCCCATGTTATAGCGCCCCCTATTGGACAATCGTGGCCAGCTTTGACCTGTGACCTCTGAGTCATGTGCCCTAACAACTGATAAATTTTCATAAAGATAGGTCAAAGCATTGCTGAGATATAGCTGCTGAAGTCAATTTGGCCACGCCTCAGAGCTATTGATTGACATGTGACAACCAGACGGTATACCAATGTCACAGTTTTGTTGATGTTCCTTGATAAGGAGATTCTTGTGAATATTTTGACACCAAGATTGTGGTGATCAGATGAAAAACCAGGGACTAGTATAAAAAAGTAGGTTTTGCATATTATGCAAATTAGCAAAAAATCTAAGTAGGCGGAGCTTAATGGTTCTTGAGGCTTTTTTGTTTGTCTGGAGCCAAGGAATGCACCTGAAGTGGAATTTTGTGTCTAGGACCTACGGGGTGGGAGATATGAATCCAAACGCAAAATGCTGCGCTATAGCGCCACCATGAGGCCAATTTGGGTGTCTGTACTTAAGCACGGTCCCGCAAACAGACTACACCAGTCTGCCAAGTTTGGTCTCCCTGCGCCTTACGGTTTAGGCTGCAGTATGCGTTTTATGCGGAGAAAAATAATAATAATAAATATAGCCGCAAGCGGCGATTGGCGGGTTCACACAAAAAAAGGCAAAAAAGCCCAAAGGGTCTTTTAGACCAACAAATTGGCCTCTTGGCCTCAATAGGCAAAAAGAAGCCCAATAGGTCCTTTAGATCCAAAAGTGAATAGAAGCTGTTTGAGTGGAAAAAATGCATAAGTAAATCAATGTGACAAAACATTCAATTCAACTGAGGCACTAAAGGCCCAAAAGGATCAAAATAATGTGTATTGGCAAAATGATTCAGATCACAGAACTAAATCACATGCTGAGATCAGCTTTGTGTGCGTTTGTGTGGTGTTTCATGTGAGCAATTGTTTTCAGTCAGTTTCGGTGTTTGGCCACTAGATGGAGCCCAAGTACTATCATACTGATATCTCATTAATCTCAGTAATGCAATGACATTTTGGTGAATTAAAAGGTTCATTTCTGGTCAGGCAGTGCACTTTTTGTTATGAGATGTAATTGCAATGTTATAGACCTCATTGATCTGAATCATACAAGCCCCATTACTTGTCTGCATTCTGCATAACAAGATTGCTGCGTGAGTTTTTATGATTTCTCAGGTTTTTGGGTACTGTAGCGCCTCCGACAGGCCAATTTGAACCAAACTTGGCCTACCTCACATGGACCTCAGTGTATAAAAGCCTTTCAAATTGGGAGTTGATCACTTACATGGTTTATGAGTTATAGCAATAAAGGTCATTTATGGCATGGCCAGAAGGATATAATGGAAAAATTGACCAATCACACAAATAAAAATGCAACATTTTTTCCATATTTAGTTAACTACAGTGTCTACAGATTATGCCTATGCCATTTTTGCCATCATTGGATCAAATTCCTAGGACTAGTTCTTAAAGAGCTATTTTCAAACAATTGATGAATGTGACAAAAGTATGCATTTTTTAATAGGACTTGTAATTGCAAAGTTGTCAGGTCTACTGCAAGGTATAAAAAGAAACAAGTTGCATGTTCCTAAGTGAAAATTTGGAGGAGTTATGCATGATTTTCACAAATAGCGCCACCTAGTGGCCAAATGTTTCAACACTGCACAGTATGACACATAGTCCTGATATATGCACAGTGATGAGGTTTCATGTTGATTGGCCAATGGTAAGTCTGTCAAATGGCCAATTAATTCAAATAAAAATTAATTGGCTCATGGCGGCCATGTTTTTTGAGTGATGAGGTCATCATTGTGTGCCTTGATACCACTTGTGCCCCTGATGATGCCTGTAAAGTTTGGGCTTGATGTGACTAATGGTTTCTGAGAAACAAATTTCCCCATGTTATAGCGCCCCCTATTGGACAATCGTGGCCAGCTTTGACCTGTGACCTCTGAGTCATGTGCCCTAACAACTGATAAATTTTCATAAAGATAGGTCAAAGCATTGCTGAGATATAGCTGCTGAAGTCAATTTGGCCACGCCTCAGAGCTATTGATTGACATGTGACAACCAGACTGTATACCAATGTCACAGTTTTGTTGATGTTCCTTGATAATGAGATTCTTGTGAATATTTTGACACCAAGATTGTGGTGATCAGATGAAAAACCAGGGACTAGTATAAAAAAGTAGGTTTTGCATATTATGCAAATTAGCAAAAAATCTAAGTAGGCGGAGCTTAATGGTTCTTGAGGCTTTTTTGTTTGGCTTGAGCCAAGGAATCCATCAGAAGTGGAATTTTGTTTCTAGGCCCTACGGTTTGGGAGATATGGACCAAAACGCAAAATGGTGCGCTATAGCGCCACCATCAGGCCAATGTGGGTCTCTGTGCTTAAGCACGGTCCCGCAAACAGACTACACCAGTCTGCCAAGTTTGGTCTCCCTGGGCCTTACGGTTTAGGCTGCAGTATGCGTTTTATGCGGAGAAAAATAATAATAATAATAAGAAAGAAGAAAAAACCTAACAATAACAATAGGTTTCCCACACTACGTGTGTGAACCCTAATAAGAAAGAAAAATCCGAGCAATAACAATAGGTTTCCCACACTATGTGTGTGAACCCTAATAAATATAGCCGCAAGCGGCGATTGGCGGGTTCACACAAAAAAAGGCAAAAAAGCCCAAAGGGTCTTTTAGACCAACAAATTGGCCTCTTGGCCTCAATAGGCAAAAAGAAGCCCAATAGGTCCTTTAGATCCAAAAGTGAATAGAAGCTGTTTGAGTGGAAAAAATGCACAAATAAATCAATGTGACAAAACATTCAATTCAACTGAGGCACTAAAGGCCCAAAAGGATCAAAATAATGTGTATTGGCAAAATGATTCAGATCACAGAACTAAATCACATGCTGAGATCAGCTTTGTGTGTGTTTGTGTGGTGTTTCATGTGAGCAATAGTTTTCAGTCAGTTCTGGTGTTTGGCCACTAGATGGAGCCCAAGTACTACCATACTGATATCTCATTAATCTCAGTAATGCAATGACATTTTGGTGAATTAAAAGGTTCATTTCTGGTCAGGCAGTGCACTTTTTGTTATGAGATATAATTGCAATGTTATAGACCTCATTGATCTGAATCATACAAGCCCCATTACTTGTCTGTATTCTGCATAACAAGATTGCTGCGTGAGTTTTTATGATTTCTCAGGTTTTTGGGTACTGTAGCGCCTCCGACAGGCCAATTTGAAACAAACGTGGCCTACCTCACAAGGACCTCAGTGTATAAAAGCCTTTCAAATTGGGAGTTGATCACTTACATGGTTTATGAGTTATAGCAATAAAGGTCATTTATGGCATGACCAGAAGGATATAATGGGAAAATGGACCAATCAGACAAATAAAAATGCAACATTTTTTCCATATTTAGTTAACTACAGTGTCTACAGATTATGCCTATGCCATTTTTGCCATCATTGGATCAAATTCCTAGGACTAGTTCTTAAAGAGCTATTTTCAAACAATTGATGAATGTGACAAAAGTATGCATTTTTTAATAGGACTTGTAATTGCAAAGTTGTCAGGTCTACTGCAAGGTATAAAAAGAAACAAGTTGCATGTTCCTAAGTGAAAATTTGAAGGAGTTATTCATGATTTTCACAAACAGCGCCACCTAGTGGCCAAATGTTTCAACACTGCACAGTATGACACATAGTCCTGGGATATGCACAGTGATGAGGTTTCATGTTGATTGGCCAATGGTAAGTCTGTCAAATGGCCAATTAATTCAAATAAAAATTAATTGGCTCATGGCGGCCATGTTTTTTGAGTGATGAGGTCATCATTGTGTGCCTTGATACCACTTGGGCCCCTGATGATGCCTGTAAAGTTTGGGCTTGATGTGACTAATGGTTTCTGAGAAACAAATTTCCCCATGTTATAGCGCCCCCTATTGGACAATCGTGGCCAGCTTTGACCTGTGACCTCTGAGTCATGTGCCCTAACAACTGATAAATTTTCATAAAGATAGGTCAAAGCATTGCTGAGATATAGCTGCTGAAGTCAATTTGGCCACGCCTCAGAGCTATTGATTGACATGTGACAACCAGACTGTATACCAATGTCACAGTTTTGTTGATGTTCCTTGATAATGAGATTCTTGTGAATATTTTGACACCAAGATTGTGGTGATCAGATGAAAAACCAGGGACTAGTATGAAAAAGTAGGTTTTGCATATTATGCAAATTAGCAAAAATCTAAGTAGGCGGAGCTTAATGGTTCTTGAGGCTTTTTTGTTTGTCTGGAGCCAAGGAATGCACCTGAAGTGGAATTTTGTTTCTACGACCTACGGGGTGGGAGATATGAACCCAAACGCAAAATGCTGCGCTATAGCGCCACCATGAGGCCAATTTGGGTGTCTGTACTTAAGCACGGTCCCGCAAACAGACTACACCAGTCTGCCAAGTTTGGTGTCCCTGGGCCTTACGGTTTAGGCTGCAGTATGCGTTTTATGCGGAGAAAAATAATAATAATAACTAGGACTAGTATGAAAATGACAAGTTATATATATTTGATAATAGTGAAAAAGTGGTACATTTTTGCAAAGCACATGTAATTAGAAAGTTGCTAGGAATTCTGCATACAATCATATGAGTGCAAGCATTTCTTGATAAGTGAAAATATGTAGGAGAAATTCTGGATTTTCTAGTATAGCGCCACCTAGTGGTGCAATTCCCTTCTAACATGAGTATGTCTTAGAGGGTGTGTACATGAACATACCATGTCAGTTTCATGTGTATGTACCTATGGTAAGTCTGTCAAATGGCCAATTAATTCAAATAAAAATTAATTAGCTCATGGCGGCCATGTTTTTTGAGTGATGATGTCATCCATGTGTGCCTTGATACCACTTGGGCCCCTGATGATGCGTGTAAAGTTTTGGCTCGATGTGACCAACGGTTTCTGAGATACAGTTTTTCCCATGTTATAGCGCCCCCTATTGGACAATCGTGGCCAGCTTTGACCTGTGACCTTTGAATCATGTGCTCTAACAACTGATAAATTTTCATGAAGATTGGTCAAAGCATTGCTGAGATATAGCTGCTGAAGTCAATTTGGCCACGCCTCAAAGCTATTGATTGACATGTGACAACCAGACTGTATACCAATGTCACAGTTTTGTTGATATTCCTTGATAATGAGATTCTTGTGAATGTTTTGACACCAAGATTGTGGTGATCAGATGAAAAACCAGGGACTAGTATAAAAAAGTAGGTTTTGCATATTATGCAAATTAGCAAAAAATCTAAGTAGGCGGAGCTTAATGGTTCTTGAGGCTTTTTTGTTTGTCTGGAGCCAAGGAATGCACCTGAAGTGGAATTTTGTTTCTAGGACCTACGGGGTGGGAGATATGAACCCAAACGCAAAATGCTGCGCTATAGCGCCACCATCAGGCCAATTTGGGTGTCTGTACTTTAGCACGGTCCCGCAAACAGACTACACCAGTCTGCCAATTTTGGTCTACCTGGGCCTTACGGTCTAGGCTGCAGTATGCGTTTTATGCGGAGAAAAATAATAATAAGAAATATAGCCGCAAGCGGCAATTACGGGGTCCAAGCTGAGGTTTGGCAAGATTTGCGCACCCACTGGTACATCATGTAAAGGTATTTGAAATGTATATGAAAGTATATGAAGCACGTTCGTGAATGAAGTGCCTGCTAAAAAAACAGAATCTAAATTGCAGCTTTTAAAACTTATGGTGGTGTGCTGCCCGGCGCGGAATTCGAACCGCCATTGTCCACATGCATTGTGGCCGGGAGCACCTTGCTCTACCCATTGAGCTAATGGGCCTGACCCGATTACAGGCTCAACTCTAGCTCTTTTGAGGAAAAGAATGACCTTTGCATCAGCATGCATGTTCAGCATGGAAAATGAAAATATTCACAGTACAACCATTTGTGGTGGTTTGTAACAAGTTTGGAGTTATTTGGGCAATCGGTGTGGGCAGGAGAGTTTTTTGGCCGTTATAGCGCCACCTAGGTGTGCATGTCTGCCAAAATGTATGTGCAGGTCTAGACACCCAATAGGTACATGTGTGTGAAATTTGGAGTGAATACGTGAAAGCATGCCTGAGATACAGCAGAATATGTGGATTTTTGGCGAAGAATTTTTTTACCTTTGACTTGTGAGGCATGTGGCCACGCCCATGTGTGGAAATGTGCACTTTTGCTCTGCTAGAATCAAAGTTCAGAGTCTTCTGAACATTTTGATACCACATATGTGCATGTATGTGAAAAATCCAGGTACTAGTTCGCGCTCAAAAATGTGTGTGTATTTGCATATTATGCAAATTAGCTCGAAATGTAAGGGGCGGAGCTAATAGCTTCAAATTTATTTTTTGTAGAATGGAAGATGACTGATCAGATGCAATTGGAATTTTTTGTTTATGACATACGGTGTAGGCGTGACAATTTTTTGCGCTCTATAGCGCCACCTATGGGCGGATCGAGCTGGCGTGTTGCGCCTGAGTAGCAGAGAGGAGTACTACAAGTTGGCCAAAGGAGAAGTCTGTAGGTGTTACGGATTAGGCTGCACGATGCATTTTAGCGGACTGAAAGCTGATTGGTCGATAGCGGCGGCCATATTGGACATATGATGGTGCAGGTCAAGGACCTGTGCCGTAGGTGCATATAGATGATGCGTACCAAGTTTGGAGTTATTTGGCCAATCGGTGTGGGCAGGAGAGTTTTTTGGCCGTTATAGCGCCACCTAGGTGTGCATGTCTGCCAAAATGTATGTGCAGGTCTAGACACCCAATAGGTGCATGTATGTGAAATTTGGTGTGAATACGTGAAAGCATGCCTGAGATATAACAGAATATGTGTATTTTTGGCGAAGGATTTTTTGACCTTTGACTTTTGAGGTATGTGGCCACGCCCATGTGCAGAAATGTGAACTTTTGCTCTGCTAGAATTAAAGTTCAGAGTCTTGTGAGCGCCTGGATACCACATATGTGCATGTATGTGAAAAATCCAGGGACTAGTTCGCGCTCAAAAATGTGTGCGTATTTGCATGTTATGCAAATTAGCTCGACATGTAAGGGGCGGAGCATATGGCTTCAATGAAACTTTTTTTAGATGAGCACATGCCTGATCAGATGAAGTTTACATTTTGTCTCTAGGACATACGGTTTAGGAGAAACACCTGTTTAAACTTTTTCATGCGTTTGTGTGCGCTATAGCGCCACCTATGGTCGGATCGGGCTGGCGTGTTGCGCCTGAGTAGCGGAGAGGAGTACTACAACTTGGCCAAAGGAGAAGTCTGTAGGTCTTACGGTTTAGGCTGCACAACGCGTTTTAGCGGAGAAAAAGAATAATAATAATAATAATAATAAATATAGCCGCAAGCGGCAATTACGGGGTCCAAGCTGAGGTTTGGCAAGATTTTGCACCCACTGGCACAACATTATGTAAAGCTTTATGAAATGTACATGAAAGTATATGAAGCACGTTCGTGAATGAAGTACCTGCTCAAAAAACAGAATCGAAATGACAGCTTTTTAAACTTATGGTGGAATACTGCCCAACGTGGGATTCGAACCCCCGTTGTCCACGTGTATTGTGGCTGGGAGCACATTGCTCTACCCATTGAGCTAATGGGTCTGACTGGATTACAGGATCAACTCTAACTCTTTTGAGGAAAAGAATGACCTTTGATCTGCATGCATGTTCAGCATAGAAAATGAAAATATTCACAGTACAACCATTTGTGGATGGATTTGGCACAAACTTGGCAGATATCACCTCAGTGGTCTTCTGAATGTGTCTGTCCATTTTCATAACAATCAGACATTATATAGGGGAGTTTTTGAAATATGCAGTTCATATGTCATGACGGTACCATTGTGATGCATATGAAAAATAATAAATTGCAAGAATCTTAGAATTTGTTCCACCAGTTTTGTATTTCACATGCTGCTGGATATTATAATATGTGATTTGAGGTGATGGAGTGAAAATCCTAGGACTAGTATGAAAAGTGTAAATTATATGTATTGGATTATACACAAAAATCTGTACTTTTTTGCAAAGCACTTGCAATTACAAAGTTGTTAGTGATTTTGCATAGAATCATATGAGATCATGATTGTCCTTCTACATGAAAGCATGTAGGAGTAATTCAGGAATTTCTAGTATAGCGCCACCTAGTGGTGCAATTCCCGTCATACTTTGATATGTATTAGAGGGTGTGTAGATGAACATAATATGTGAGTTTCATGTTGATTGGCATATGATAAGCTTGTGAAAGGTGTACTGAAAGCTGATTGGTCGATAGCGGCGGCCATATTGGACATATGATGGTGCAGGTCAAGGACCTGTGTCATAGGTGCATATAGATGATGCGTACCAAGTTTGGAGTTATTTGGCCAATCGGTGTGGGCAGGAGAGTTTTTTGGCCGTTATAGCGCCACCTAGGTGTGCATGTCTGCCAAAATGTATGTGCCGGTCTAGACACCCAATAGGTACATGTGTGTGAAATTTGGTGTGAATCTGTCAAAGCATGCCTGAGATACAGCAGAATATGTGCATTTTTGGCGAAGGATTTTTCGACCTTTGACTTGTGAGGCATGTGGCCACGCCCATGTGCAGAAATGTGCACTTTGGCTCCATAACAATTAAAGTTCAGACTCTTGTGAGCGCCTGGATACCACATATGTGCATGTATGTGAAAAATCCAGGGACTAGTACGCGCTCAAAAATGTGTGTGTATTTGCATATTATGCAAATTAGCTCGACATGTAAGGGGCGGAGCATATAGCTTCAATGGAACTTTTTTTAGATGAGCTCATGCCTGATCAGATGCAGTTTGAATTTTATCTCTAGGACATACGGTGTAGGAGAAACACCTGTGTAAACTTTTTCATGCGATTTTGTGCGCTATAGCGCCACCTATGGTCGGATCGGGCTGGCGTGTTGCGCCTGAGTAGCGGAGAGGAGTACTACAAGTTGGCCAAAGGAGAAGTCTGTAGGACTTACGGTTTAGGCTGCACGACGCGTTTTAGCGGAGAAAAAGAATAATAATAATAATAATAATAATCAGAACAATTACAATAGGGTTCCAGCACCGCTGGTGCTTGGACCCCTAAATATAGCCGCAAGCGGCGATTGGCGGGTTCACACAAAAAAAGGCAAAAAAGCCCAAAGGGTCTTTTAGACAAACAAATTGGCCTCTTGGCCTCAATAGGCAAAAAGAAGCCCAATAGGTCCTTTAGACCCAAAAGTGAATAGAAGCTGTTTGAGTGGAAAAAATGCATAAGTAAATCAATGTGACAAAACATTCAATTCAACTGAGGCACTAAAGGCCCAAAAGGATCAAAATAATGTGTATTGGCAAAATGATTCAGATCACCGAACTAAATCACATGCTGAGGTCAGCTTTGTGTGCGTTTGTGTGGTGTTTCATGTGAGCAATTGTTTTCAGTCAGTTTCGGTGTTTGGCCACTAGATGGAGCCCAAGTACTATCATACTGATATCTCATTAATCTCAGTAATGCAATGACATTTTGGTGAATTAAAAGGTTCATTTCTGGTCAGGCAGTGCACTTTTTGTTATGAGATGTAATTGCAATGTTATAGACCTCATTGATCTGAATCATACAAGCCCCATTACTTGTCTGTATTCTGCATAACAAGATTGCTGCGTGAGTTTTTATGATTTCTCAGGTTTTTGGGTACTGTAGCGCCTCCGACAGGCCAATTTGAACCACACTTGGCCTACCTCACAAGGACCTCAGTCTATAAAAGCCTTTCAAATTGGGAGTTGATCACTTACATGGTTTATGAGTTATAGCAATAAAGGTCATTTATGGCATGGCCAGAAGGATATAATGGAAAAATTGACCAATCAGACAAATAAAAATGCAACATTTTTTCCTTATTTAGTTAACTACAGTGTCTACAGATTATGCCTATGCCATTTTTGCCATCATTGGATCAAATTCCTAGGACTAGTTCTTAAAGAGCTATTTTCAAACAATTGATGAATGTGACAAAAGTATGCATTTTTTAATGGGACTTGTAATTGCAAAGTTGTCAGGTCTACTGCAAGGTATAAAAAGAAACAAGTTGCATGTTCCTAAGTGAAAATTTGGAGGAGTTATGCATGATTTTCACAAATAGCGCCACCTAGTGGCCAAATGTTTCAACACTGCACAGTATGACACATAGTCCTGGGATATGCACAGTGATGAGGTTTCATGTTGATTGGCCAATGGTAAGTCTGTCAAATGGCCAATTAATTCAAATAAAAATTAATTGGCTCATGGCGGCCATGTTTTTTGAGTGATGAGGTCATCATTGTGTGCCTTGATACCACTTGGGCCCCTGATGATGCCTGTAAAGTTTGGGCTTGATGTGACTAATGGTTTCTGAGAAACAAATTTCCCCATGTTATAGCGCCCCCTATTGGACAATCGTGGCCAGCTTTGACCTGTGACCTCTGAGTCATGTGCCCTAACAACTGATAAATTTTCATAAAGATAGGTCAAAGCATTGCTGAGATATAGCTGCTGAAGTCAATTTGGCCACGCCTCAGAGCTATTGATTGACATGTGACAACCAGACTGTATACCAATGTCACAGTTTTGTTGATGTTCCTTGATAATGAGATTCTTGTGAATATTTTGACACCAAGATTGTGGTGATCAGATGAAAAACCAGGGACTAGTATAAAAAAGTAGGTTTTGCATATTATGCAAATTAGCAAAAAATCTAAGTAGGCGGAGCTTAATGGTTCTTGAGGCTTTTTTGTTTGTCTGGAGCCAAGGAATGCACCTGAAGTGGAATTTTGTTTCTACGACCTACGGGGTGGGAGATATGGACCAAAACGCAAAATGCTGCGCTATAGCGCCACCATCAGGCCAATGTGGGTCTCTGTACTTTAGCACGGTCCCGCAAACAGACTACACCAGTCTGCCAAGTTTGGTCTCCCTGGGCCTTACGGTTTAGGCTGCAGTATGCGTTTTATGCGGAGAAAAATAATAATAATAAATATAGCCGCAAGCGGCGATTGGCGGGTTCACACAAAAAAAGGCAAAAAAGCCCAAAGGGTCTTTTAGACCAACAAATTGGCCTCTTGGCCTCAATAGGCAAAAAGAAGCCCAATAGGTCCTTTAGACCCAAAAGTGAATAGAAGCTGTTTGAGTGGAAAAAATGCATAAGTAAATCAATGTGACAAAACATTCAATTCAACTGAGGCACTAAAGGCCCAAAAGGATCAAAATAATGTGTATTGGCAAAATGATTTAGATCACAGAACTAAATCACATGCTGAGATCAGCTTTGTGTGCGTTTGTGTGGTGTTTCATGTAAGCAATTGTTTTCAGTCAGTTTCGGTGTTTGGCCACTAGATGGAGCCCAAGTACTATCATACTGATATCTCATTAATCTCAGTAATGCAATGACATTTTGGTGAATTAAAAGGTTCATTTCTGGTCAGGCAGTGCACTTTTTGTTATGAGATGTAATTGCAATGTTATAGACCTCATTGATCTGAATCATACAAGCCCCATTACTTGTCTGCATTCTGCATAACAAGATTGCTGCGTGAGTTTTTATGATTTCTCAGGTTTTTGGGTGCTGTAGCGCCTCCGACAGGCCAATTTGAACCAAACTTGGCCTACCTCACAAGGACCTCAGTGTATAAAAGCCTTTCAATTTGGGAGTTGATCACTTACATGGTTTATGAGTTATAGCAATAAAGGTCATTTATGGCATGGCCAGAAGGATATAATGGAAAAATTGACCAATCAGACAAATAAAAATGCAACATTTTTTCCATATTTAGTTAACTACAGTGTCTACAGATTATGCCTATGCCATTTTTGCCATCATTGGATCAAATTCCTAGGACTAGTTCTTAAAGAGCTATTTTCAAACAATTGATGAATGTGACAAAAGTATGCATTTTTTAATAGGACTTGTAATTGCAAAGTTGTCAGGTCTACTGCAAGGTATAAAAAGAAACAAGTTGCATGTTCCTAAGTGAAAATTTGGAGGAGTTATGCATGATTTTCACAAATAGCGCCACCTAGTGGCCAAATGTTTCAACACTGCACAGTATGACACATAGTCCTTGGATATGCACAGTGATGAGGTTTCATGTTGATTGGCCAATGGTAAGTCTGTCAAATGGCCAATTAATTGAAATAAAAATTAATTGGCTCATGGCGGCCATGTTTTTTGAGTGATGAGGTCATCATTGTGTGCCTTGATACCACTTGGGCCCCTGATGATGCCTGTAAAGTTTGGGCTTGATGTGACTAATGGTTTCTGAGAAACAAATTTCCCCATGTTATAGCGCCCCCTATTGGACAATCGTGGCCAGCTTTGACCTGTGACCTCTGAGTCATGTGCCCTAACAACTGATAAATTTTCATAAAGATAGGTCAAAGCATTGCTGAGATATAGCTGCTGAAGTCAATTTGGCCACGCCTCAGAGCTATTGATTGACATGTGACAACCAGACTGTATACCAATGTCACAGTTTTGTTGATGTTCCTTGATAATGAGATTCTTGTGAATATTTTGACACCAAGATTGTGGTGATCAGATGAAAAACCAGGGACTAGTATAAAAAAGTAGGTTTTGCATATTATGCAAATTAGCAAAAAATCTAAGTAGGCGGAGCTTAATGGTTCTTGAGGCTTTTTTGTTTGTCTGGAGCCAAGGAATGCACCTGAAGTGGAATTTTGTTTCTACGACCTACGGGGTGGGAGATATGGACCAAAACGCAAAATGCTGCGCTATAGCGCCACCATCAGGCCAATGTGGGTCTCTGTACTTTAGCACGGTCCCGCAAACAGACTACACCAGTCTGCCAAGTTTGGTCTCCCTGGGCCTTACGGTCTAGGCTGCAGTATGCGTTTTATGCGGAGAAAAATAATAATAATAAATATAGCCGCAAGCGGCAATTACGGGGTCCAAGCACAGGGTATGGGCAGCATCTGGCACGCCTGAGATGCGTAAGCATGTGTGTGTAATCACTGGGTAGGTATGGGTGAAGCAATGTGTATATGAAACCTATAGGTAGGCCATTGCATGTGTGTGCATGTGTAAGAAAGATGTAGGGGTAATTCAGGAAATTCTAGTATAGCGCCACCTAGTGGTGCAATTCCCGTCATACTTGAGTATGTCTTAGAGGGTGTGTAGATGAACATAATATGTGAGTTTCATGTTGATTGGCATATGATAAGCTTGTGAAATGTGAACTGAAAGCTGATTGGTCGATAGCGGCGGCCATATTGGACATATGATGGTGCAGGTCAAGGACCTGTGTCATAGGTGCATATAGATGATGCATACCAAGTTTGGAGTTATTTGGCCAATCGGTGTGGGCAGGAGAGTTTTTTGGCTGTTATAGCGCCACCTAGGTGTGCATGTCTGCCAAAATGTATGTGCCGGTCTAGACACCCAATAGGTACATGTGTGTAAAATTTGGGGTGAATACATGAAAGTATGCCTGAGATACAGCAGAATATGTGGATTTTTGGCGAAGGAATTTTCTACGCTTGACTTGTGATGCATGTGGCCAAGCCCATGTGCAGAAATGTGCACTTTGGCTCCATAACAATTAAAGTTCAGACTCTTGTGAGCGCCTGGATACCACATATGTGCATATATGTGAAAAATCCAGGGACTAGTATGCGCTCAAAAATGTAAGCAAATTTGCATATTGTGCAAATTAGCTCGACATGTAAGGGGCGGAGCATATGGCTTCAATGGAACTTTTTTTAGATGAGCTCATGCCTGATCAGATGCAGTTTACATTTTGTCTCTAGGACATACGGTTTAGGAGAAACACCTGTGTAAACTTTTTCATGCGTTTGTGTGCGCTGTAGCGCCACCTATGGGCGGATCGTGCTGGCGTGTTGCACCTGAGTAGCGGACAGGAGTACTACAAGTTGGCCAAAGGAGAAGTCTGTAGGTCTTACGGTTTAGGCTGCACAACGCGTTTTAAGGCAGAAAAAAAATTGGCATATGAAAAGCTTGTGAAAGGTGTACTGAAAGCTGATTGGTCGATAGCGGCGGCCATATTGGACATATGATGGTGCAGGTCAAGGACCTGTGTCATAGGTGCATATTGATGATGCGTACCAAGTTTGGAGTTATTTGGCCAATCGGTGTGGGCAGGAGAGTTTTTTGGCCGTTATAGCGCCACCTAGATGTGCATGTCTGCCAAAATGCATGTGCAGGTCTAGACACCCAGTAGGTACATGTGTGTGAAATTTGGTATGAATACGTGAAAGAATGCCTGAGATATAGCAGAATATGTTGATTTTTGGCGAAGGAATTTTCTACGCTTGACTTGTGATGCATGTGGCCACGCCCATGTGCAGAAATGTGCACTTTGGCTCCATAATAATTAAAGTTCAGACTCTTCTGAGCGCCTGGATATCACATATGTGCATGTATGTGAAAAATCCAGGGACTAGTATGCGCTCAAAAATTTGTGCAAATTTGCATATTATGCAAATTAGCTCGACATGTAAGGGGCGGAGCATATGGCTTCAATGGAACTTTTTTTAGATGAGCACATGCCTGATCAGATGAAGTTTACATTTTGTCTCTACGACATACGGTTTAGGAGAAACACCAGTTTAAACTTTTTCATGCGTTTTTGTGCGCTATAGCGCCACCTATGGTCGTATCGGGCTGGCGTGTTGCGCCTGAGTAGCGGAGAGGAGTACTACAAGTTGGCCAAAGGAGAAGTCTGTAGGTCTTACGGTTTAGGCTGCACGACGCGTTTTAGCGGAGAAAAAGAATAATAATAATAATAAATATAGCCGCAAGCGGCGATTGGCGGGTTCACACAAAAAAAGGCAAAAAAGCCCAAAGGGTCTTTTAGACCAACAAATTGGCCTCTTGGCCTCAATAGGCAAAAAGAAGCCCAATAGGTCCTTTAGACCCAAAAGTGAATAGAAGCTGTTTGAGTGGAAAAAATGCACAAGTAAATCAATGTGACAAAACATTCAATTCAACTGAGGCACTAAAGGCCCAAAAGGATCAAAATAATGTGTATTGGCAAAATGATTCAGATCACAGAACTAAATCACATGCTGAGATCAGCTTTGTGTGCGTTTGTGTGGTGTTTCATGTGAGCAATTGTTTTCAGTCAGTTTTGGTGTTTGGCCACTAGATGGAGCCCAAGTACTATCATACTGATCTCATTAATCTCAGTAATGCAATGACATTTTGGTGAATTAAAAGGTTCATTTCTGGTCAGGCAGTGCACTTTTTGTTATGAGATGTAATTGCAATGTTATAGACCTCATTGATCTGAATCATACAAGCCCCATTACTTGTCTGCATTCTGCATAACAAGATTGCTGCGTGAGTTTTTATGATTTCTCAGGTTTTTGGGTACTGTAGCGCCTCCGACAGGCCAATTTGAACCAAACTTGGCCTACCGCACAAGGACCTCAGTGTATAAAAGCCTTTCAAATTGGGAGTTGATCACTTACATGGTTTATGAGTTATAGCAATAAAGGTCATTTATGGCATGGCCAGAAGGATATAATGGAAAAATTGACCAATCAGACAAATAAAAATGCAACATTTTTTCCTTATTTAGTTAACTACAGTGTCTACAGATTATGCCTATGCCATTTTTGCCATCATTGGATCAAATTCCTAGGACTAGTTCTTAAAGAGCTATTTTCAAACAATTGATGAATGTGACAAAAGTATGCATTTTTTAATAGGACTTGTAATTGCAACGTTGTCAGGTCTACTGCAAGGTATAAAAAGAAACAAGTTGCATGTTCCTACGTGAAAATTTGGAGGAGTTATGCATGATTTTCACAAATAGCGCCACCTAGTGGCCAAATGTTTCAACACTGCACAGTATGACACATAGTCCTGGGATATGCACAGTGATGAGGTTTCATGTTGATTGGCCAATGGTAAGTCTGTCAAATGGCCAATTAATTCAAATAAAAATTAATTGGCTCATGGCGGCCATGTTTTTTGAGTGATGAGGTCATCATTGTGTGCCTTGATACCACTTGGGCCCCTGATGATGCCTGTAAAGTTTGGGCTTGATGTGACTAATGGTTTCTGAGAAACAAATTTCCCCATGTTATAGCGCCCCCTATTGGACAATCGTGGCCAGCTTTGACGTGTGACCTCTGAGTCATGTGCCCTAACAACTGATAAATTTTCATAAAGATAGGTCAAAGCATTGCTGAGATATAGCTGCTGAAGTCAATTTGGCCACGCCTCAGAGCTATTGATTGACATGTCACAACGACACTGTATGCAAATGTAACAATTTTGTTCAAATTTATAGATAATGAGATTCTTCTGAATATTTTGACACCAAGATTGAACAAATCCGATGAAAAACCAGGGACTAGTATAAAAAAGTAGGTTTTGCATATTATGCAAATTAGCAAAAAATCTAAGTAGGCGGAGCTTAATGGTTCTTGAGGCTTTTTTGTTTGTCTGGAGCCAAGGAATGCACCTGAAGTGGAATTTTGTTTCTAGGACCTACGGGGAGAGAGATATAGACCAAAACACAAAATGCTGCGCTATAGCGCCACCATCAGGCCAATGTGGGTCTCTGTACTTTAGCACGGTCCCGCAAACAGACTACACCATTCTGCCAAGTTTGGTCTCCCTGGGCCTTACGGTCTAGGCTGCAGTATGCGTTTTATGCGGAGAAAAATAATAATAATAATAAGAAAGAAAAATCCGAGCAATAACAATAGGTTTCCCACACTATGTGTGTGAACCCTAAATATAGCCGCAAGCGGCGATTACGGGGTCCAAGCTGAGGTTTGGCAAGATTTTGCACCCACTGGCACAACATTATGTAAAGCTTTATGAAATGTACATGAAAGTATATGAAGCACGTTCGTGAATGAAGTACCTGCTCAAAAAACAGAATCAAAATGGCAGCTTTTTAAACTTATGGTGGAATACTGCCCAACGTGGGATTCGAACCCCCGTTGTCCACGTGCATTGCGGCTGGGAGCACATTGCTCTACCCATTGAGCTAATGGGTCTGACTGGATTACAGGCTCAACTCTAACTCTTTTGAGGAAAAGAATGACCTTTGATCTGCATGCATGTTCAGCATAGAAAATGAAAATATTCACAGTACAACCATTTGTGGATGGATTTGGCACAAACTTGGCAGATATCACCTCAGTGGTCTTCTGAATGTGTCTGTCCATTTTCATAACAATCAGACATTATATAGGGGAGTTTTTGAAATATGCAGTTCATATGTCATGACGGTACCATTGTGATGCATATGAAAAATATTAAATTGCAAGAATCTTAGAATTTGTTCCACCAGTTTTGTATTTCACATGCTGCTGGATATTATAATATGTGATTTGAGGTGATGGAGTGAAAATCCTAGGACTAGTATGAAAAGTGTAAATTATATGTATTGGATTATACACAAAAATCTGTACTTTTTTGCAAAGCACTTGCAATTACAAAGTTGTTAGTGATTTTGCATAGAATCATATGAGATCATGACTGTCCTTCTACATGAAAGCATGTAGGAGTAATTAAGGAATTTCTAGGATAGCGCCACCTAGTGGTGCAATTCCCGTCATACTTTGATATGTATTAGAGGGTGTGTAGATGAACATAATATGTGAGTTTCCTGTTAATTGGCATATGATAAGCTTGTGAAAGGTGTACTGAAAGCTGATTGGTCGATAGCGGTGGCCATATTGGACATATGATGGTGCAGGTCAAGGACCTGTGTCATAGGTGCATATAGATGATGCGTACCAAGTTTGGAGTTATTTGGCCAATCGGTGTGGGCAGGAGAGTTTTTTGGCCGTTATAGCGCCACCTAGGTGTGCATGTCTGCCAAAATGTATGTGCCGGTCTAGACACCCACTAGGTACATGTGTGTGAAATTTGGAGTGAATACATGAAAGTATGCCTGAGATACAGCAGAATATGTGGATTTTTGGCGAAGGAATTTTCTACGCTTGACTTCTGATGCATGTGGCCACGCCCATGTGCAGAAATGTGCACTTTGGCTCCATAACAATTAAAGTTCAGACTCTTCTGAACGCATGGATACCACATATGTGCATGTATGTGAAAAATCCAGGGACTAGTACGCGCTCAAAAATGTGTGCGTATTTGCATATTATGCAAATTAGCTCCACATGTAAGGGGCGGAGCATATGGCTTCAATGGAACTTTTTTTAGATGAGCACATGCCTGATCAGATGAAGTTTACATTTTGTCTCTAGGACATACGGTTTAGGAGAAACACCTGTTTAAACTTTTTCATGCGTTTGTGTGCGCTATAGCGCCACCTATGGTCGGATCGGGCTGGCGTGTTGCGCCTGAGTAGCGGAGAGGAGTACTACAAGTTGGCCAAAGGAGAAGTCTGTAGGTCTTACGGTTTAGGCTGCACAACGCGTTTTAGCGGAGAAAAAGAATAATAATAATAATAAATATAGCCGCAAGCGGCAATTACGGGGTCCAAGCGCAGGGTATGGGCACCATCTGGCACGCCTGAGATGCGTAAGCATGTGTGTGTAATCACTGGGTAGGTATGGGTGAAGCAATGTGTATATGAAACCTATAGGTAGGCCATTGCATGTGTGTGCATGTGTAAGAAAGATGTAGGGGTAATTCAGGAAATTCTAGTATAGCGCCACCTAGTGGTGCAATTCCCGTCATACTTGAGTATGTCTTAGAGAGTGTGTAGATGAACATAATATGTGAGTTTCATGTTGATTGGCATATGATAAGCTTGTGAAATGTGAACTGAAAGCTGATTGGTCGATAGCGGCGGCCATATTGGACATATGATGGTGCAGGTCAAGGACCTGTGTCATAGGTGCATATAAATGATGCGTACCAAGTTTGGAGTTATTTGGCCAATCGGTGTGAGCAGGAGAGTTTTTTGGCCGTTATAGCGCCACCTAGGTGTGCATGTCTGCCAAAATGTATGTACCGGTCTAGACACCCAATAGGTACATGTGTGTGAAATTTGGAGTGAATACATGAAAGTATGCCTGAGATACAGCAGAATATGTGGATTTTTGGCGAAGAAATTTTCTACGCTTGACTTGTGATGCATGTGGCCACGCCCATGTGCAGAAATGTGCACTTTGGCTCCATAACAATTAAAGTTCAGACTCTTGTGAGCGCCTGGATACCACATATGTGCATGTATGTGAAAAATCCAGGGACTAGTACGCGCTCAAAAATGTGTGCAAATTTGCATATTATGCAAATTAGCTCGACATGTAAGGGGCGGAGCATATGGCTTCAATGGAACTTTTTTTAGATGAGCACATGCCTGATCAGGTGAAGTTTACATTTTGTCTCTAGGACATACGGTTTAGGAGAAACACCAGTTTAAACTTTTTCATGCGTTTTTGTGCGCTATAGCGCCACCTATGGTCGGATCGGGCTGGCGTGTTGCGCCTGAGTAGCGGAGAGGAGTACTACAAGTTGGCCAAAGGAGAAGTCTGTAGGTCTTACGGTTTAGGCTGCACAACAAGTTTTAAGGCAGAAAAAAAATTGGCATATGAAAAGCTTGTGAAAGGTGTACTGAAAGCTGATTGGTCGATAGCGGCGGCCATATTGGACATATGATGGTGCAGGTCAAGGACCTGTGTCATAGGTGCATATAGATGATGCGTACCAAGTTTGGAGTTATTTGGCCAATCGGTGTGGGCAGGAGAGTTTTTTGGCCGTTATAGCGCCACCTAGGTGTGCATGTCTGCCAAAATGTATGTGCCGGTCTAGACACCCAATAGGTACATGTGTGTGAAATTTGGAGTGAATACATGAAAGTATGCCTGAGATACAGCAGAATATGTGGATTTTTGGCGAAGGAATTTTCTACGCTTGACTTGTGATGCATGTGGCCACGCCCATGTGCAGAAATGTGCACTTTGGCTCCATAACAATTAAAGTTCAGACTCTTGTGAGCGCCTGGATACCACATATGTGCATGTATGTGAAAAATCCAGGGACTAGTACGCGCTCAAAAATGTGTGGGTATTTGCATATTATGCAAATTAGCTCGACATGTAAGGGGCGGAGCATATAGCTTCAATGGAACTTTTTTTAGATGAGCTCATGCCTGATCAGATGCAGTTTGAATTTTATCTCTAGGACATACGGTGTAGGAGAAACACCTGTGTAAACTTTTTCATGCGTTTTTGCGCGCTATAGCGCCACCTATGGTCGGATCGGGCTGGCGTGTTGCGCCTGAGTAGCGGAGGGGAGTACTACAAGTTGGCCAAAGGAGAAGTCTGTAGGTCTTACGGTTTAGGCTGCACAACGCGTTTTAGCGGAGAAAAAGAATAATAATAATAAATATAGCCGCAAGCGGCAATTGGCGGGTTCACACACGAATAGGCCACTTGGCTTCAATAGGCAATAGACCCAATAGGTCCTTTAGACCCAAAAGAAGCTGTTTGAGTGGAAAAAATGCACAAATAAATCAATGTGCAAAAAAATGTTCAATTGGGGCACTAAAGGCCCAAAAGGATCAAAATAATGTGTATTGGCAAAATGATTCAAATCACAGAACTAAATCACATGCTGAGATCAGCTTTGTGTGTGTTTTTGTGTGGTGTTTCATGTGAGCAATAGTTTTCAGTTCGTTTCAATGTATGGCCACTAGATGGAGCCCAAGTACTACCATACTGATATCTCATTAATCTCAGTAATGCAATATGACATTTTGGTGAATTAAAAGGTTCATTTCTGGTCAGGCAGTGCACTTTTTGTTATAAGATGCAATTGCAATGTTATATAACTTATTGATCTGGATCATACAAGACCAATTACTTGTCTGTATTCTGCATAACAAGATTGCAGCATGAGTTTTTATGTTTTCTTAGTTTTTTGGGTACTGTAGCGCCCCCGACAGGCCAATTTGAACCAAACTTGGCATGCCTCACAAGGACTTCAGGATATAAAAGCCTTTCAAATTGGGAGTTGATTGCATACATGGTTTATGAGTTATAGCAATATAGGTCATATATGGCATGGCCACAATGATATAATGGGAAAATGGACCAATCAGAAAAATAAAAATCCAAAATTTTTTTAATCACTTTTTACCTACAGAGTCTACTGATTATGCTCATAGCAATTTTGCCATAATTGGATCAAATTCCTATGACTAGTTCTTAAAGAGCTATTTTCAAACAATTGATGAATGTGACAAAAGTATGCATTTTTTAATAGGACTTGTAATTGCAAAGTTATCAGGTCTACTGCAAGGAATAAAAAGAAACAAGTTGCATGTTCCTAAGTGAAAATTTGGAGGAGTTATGCATGATTTTCACAAATAGCGCCACCTAGTGGCCAAATGTTTTAAAACTGCACAGCATGACACATAGTCCTGGGATATGCACAGTGGTGAGGTTTCATGTTGTTTGGCCAATGGTAAGTCTGTCAAATGGCCAATTAATTCAAATAAAAATTAATTGGCTCATGGCGGCCATGTTTTTTGAGTGATGATGTCATCATTGTGTGTCTTGATATCACTTGGGCCCCTGATGATGCCTGTAAAGTTTTGGCTTGATATGACTTATGGTTTCTGAGATACAGTTTTTCCCATGTTATAGCGCCCCCTATTGGACAATCGTGGCCAGCTTTGACGTATGACCTCGTAGTCATGTGCCCTAACAACGGTTAAAATTTTATGAAGATCGGTCAAAGCGTTGCTGAGATATGGCTGTTTAAGTAAATTTAGCCACGCCTTGGAGCTATTGATTGACATGTGACAACCAGACTGTATGCAAATCTCAAAATGTTTTTAAGCAACTTTGATAATGAGACTCTCCTGAATATTTTGACACCAAGGTTGTGGTGATCGGATGAAAAACCAGGGACTAGTACAAAAAAGTAGGTTTTGCATATTATGCAAATTAGCAAAAAATCTAAGTAGGCGGAGCTTAATGGTTCTTGAGGCTTTTTTGTTTGGCTTGAGCCAAGGAATCCATCAGAAGTGGAATTTTGTTTCTAGGCCCTACGGTTTGGGAGATATGGACCAAAACGCAAAATGGTGCGCTATAGCGCCACCATCAGGCCAATGTGGGTCCCTGTCTCTATTTCTCTCATTGCACACCTGCTGCACCTTGCTGGCAAGTTTGGTCTTTCTGGGCCTTACGGTCTAGGCTGCAGTATGCGTTTTACAGGGGGAAAAATAATAATAATAATAAGAAGAAAAATCTCAGCAATTACAATAGGTTTCCCACACTACGTGTGTGAACCCTAATAAGAAGAAAAAAAAAGAAGAAAAATTCGAGCAATTACAATAGGTTTCCCACACTACGTGTGTGAACCCTAAAAAGAAGAAAAAAGAAAAATCCTAGCAATTACAATAGGGTTCCCACACTATGTGTGTGAACCCTAAATATAGCCGCAAGCGGCAATTGGCGGGTTCACACACGAATAGGCCACTTGGCTTCAATAGGCAATAGACCCAATAGGTCCTTTAGACCCAAAAGAAGCTGTTTGAGTGGAAAAAATGCACAAATAAATCAATGTGCAAAAACATTTTCAATTGGGGCACTAAAGGCCCAAAAGGATCAAAATAATGTGTATTGGCAAAATGATTCAAATCACAGAACTAAATCACATGCTGAGATCAGCTTTGTGTGTGTGTTTGTGTGGTATTTCATGTGAGAAATAGTTTTCAGTCCGTTCCGTCGTTTGGCCACTAGATGGAGCCCAAGTACTACCATACTGATATCTCATTAATCTCAGTAATGCAATATGACATTTTGGTGAATTAAAAGGTTCATTTCTGGTCAGGCAGTGCACTTTTTGTTATAAGATGCAATTGCAATGTTATAGAACTTATTGATCTGGATCATACAAGACCAATTACTTGTCTGTATTCTGCATAACAAGATTGCAGCATGAGTTTTTATGTTTTCTTAGGTTTTTGGGTACTGTAGCGCCCCCGACAGGCCAATTTGAACCAAACTTGGCATACCTCACAAGGACTTCAGGATATAAAAGACTTTCAAATTGGGAATTGATTGCATACATGGTTTATGAGTTATAGCAATATAGGTCATATATGGCATGGCCACAATGATATAATGGGAAAATGGACCAATCAGAAAAATAAAAATCCAACATTTTTTTACTCAGTTTTTACCTACAGAGTCTACTGATTATGCTCATAGCAATTTTTTCATAATTGGATCAAATTCCTATGACTAGTTTGTAAATAGCTATTTTCAAACAATAGATGAATGTGACAAAAGTATGCATTTTTTAATAGGACTTGTAATTGCAAAGTTGTCAGGTCTACTGCAAGGAATAAAACGAAACAAGTAGCATGTTCCTAAGTGAAAATTTGGAGGAGTTATGCATGATTTTCACAAATAGCGCCACCTTGTGGCCAAATGTTTCAAAACTGCACAGCATGACACATAGTCCTGAGATATGCACAGTGTTAAGGTTTCATGTTGTTTGGCCAATGGTAAGTCTGTCAAATGGCCAAATAATTCAAATAAAAATTAATTGGCTCATGGCGGCCATGTTTTTTGAGTGATGATGTCATCATTGTGTGTCTTGATATCACTTTGGCCCCTGATGATGCCTGTAAAGTTTTGGCTTGATGTGACTAATGGTTTCTGAGATACAGTTTTTCCCATGTTATAGCGCCCCCTATTGGACAATCGTGGCCAGCTTTGACGTATGACCTCGTAGTCATATGCCCTAACAACGGTTAAAATTTTATGAAGATCGGTCAAAGCGTTGCTGAGATATGGCTGTTTAAGTAAATTTGGCCACGCCTTGGAGCTATTGATTGACATGTGACAACCAGACTGTATGCAAATCTCAAAATGTTTTTAAGCAACTTTGATAATGAGACTCTCCTGAATATTTTGACACCAAGGTTGTGGTGATCCGATGAAAAACCAGGGACTAGTATAAAAAAGTAGGTTTTGCATATTATGCAAATTAGCAAAAAATCTAAGTAGGCGGAGCTTAATGGTTCAAATTTATTTTTTATTTGCCTTGACCCAAGGAATCCATCAGAAGTGGAATTTTGTTTCTAGGCCCTACGGTTTGGGAGATAAGGACCAAAACGCAAAATGGTGCGCTATAGCGCCACCATCAGGCCAATGTGGGTCTCTGTGCTTTAGCACGGTCTCGCAAAGAGACTACACCAGTCTGCCAAGTTTGGTGTCTCTGGGCCTTACGGTCTAGGCTGCAGTATGCGTTTTATGCGGAGAAAAATAATAATAAATATAGCCGCAAGCGGCGATTGGCGGGTTCACACACAAATAGGCATATTTTGGCCTCAATAGGCAAAAGGAAGCCCAAAAGGTCCTTTAGACCTAAAAGTGAAAAGAAGCTGTTTGGGTTTGGCCAGTGTGTGCTCTACAGATAGTGTGTGATGACATCTGCGTGTGTCAGAAAGGGAGACACAGAAATAGCACATCTGGCTAGGGCTGCATCTATGTGAACAATATAGGAAGGCCTATATTGTGTCTATACATGATTGGGCCTGTATATTACAGACAGAGAGAGATTGAGGGTGCCAGAGACTATGCTTTGTTAATTCACTCCTTGCACACCTTGCACGCCTAACATGACTGCCCGTGTATTCAAAGTATGAATGTAGTCTGCAAAGCCTGGCATTACATGACTGACATGACTGGCATGACTGACATAACTGATATGACTGAAATGACATCACTGGCATGATGAACAAAAGTAATATGACTGATATGACTGACATAACTGGAATGAGTGACATGACTGGCATGACTGTAATGACATGACTGATATGACTGACATGACTTATGTCTGACATGACTGGACTGACATGACTGATATGACTGGACTGAAATGACTGACATGACTGGACTGACATGACTGTTATGACTGGACAGATATGCATACAAACTATACATACATTTAGGTAGAAGTGTGTGTGTGTGTGTGTGTGTGTGTGTGTGTGTGTGTGTGTGTGTGTGTGTGTGTGTGTGTGTGTGTGTGTGTGTGTGTGGTAGTGTATGTACTGAAACTATGACAACATATACTAATACATACATACATAAGTATACATAGAAACTATACATACATATAGGTATAAAGGTGTGTGTGTCTGTGTGTTTGTGTGAGAGAGAGAGACAAAAAAGAAGCCAAATATCAGTTTGTATGAGCATGTGTTAGTCACTGAGATATGGGTGGGTATGGCTAGGGAAGTGTCATTGTGAATGCTATAGGAAGGCCTGCTTGTGCCTGTATGTGTGTGTGCCTGGTTAATAGACACAGAGAGATCTAGGTAGCCAGAGCAATGTTTACTTAGGGCACAGAGATGGGAGGGGGAATGTGGGTGAGAGTGTGAGAGAGACTGAGAGTGTGAGTTTCAGCTTGCGTGCGTGTGAGAAGGAGAAGGTGACAGAGGGACTTTACATGCATTCTTATGCATTGTATATAATACTGCACTGTAGAGCCATACGATAACCGATTTAGATGAAACTTGACAAATTTGTTCAGGATGGGATTCTGAATGGGCTTGTGCATTTTGGTCAGAATTGGGTAAAATATGAAAGAGCTTTAAGAATATGAATATTATATGTATCGATGCTGTCCATTAAAAAAATATTTAGCAGGTATAAGTGTCCTCAAATTCAAAATCTTTGGATTGTTTTTTGATTTCACACTCTGTAGAGTATTATAAGACTTTGCTTGACATGATAGTATGAAAATCCTAGGAGGAGTATGAAAAATGATGATTTCAAACTATTATTAACTGTAAATAAACTGTGCATTTTTTAATAGGACATGTAATGGGAAAATTGTTCGCACTACTGCAAGGAATCAAAAGAGTCCAATTGCATGTTCCCAAGTGGAATTATGTAGGGAATACACTTGCTTTTTTTGCAATAGCGCCCCCCAGTGGCCAATCGACACCCGGCTGGATTATGTCATAGGGGGCGTGCACTTGTCCACACCCAAGAGGTTTCGTGCAGATCGACCAATGGTAAGCCTGTCAAACGCGTGCCGATCACTGATTGGCCGATTACGTCAGCCATTTTGGAAGTATGGCATGTCTGCTTTAGGACCTGGTTTCCAGAGGCCCATAGATGATGTCTGTCAAGTTTCATGTGGATCGGCCAATCTGAGTGCATGGGGCAAATTTTTGCATGTTATAGCGCCCCCTAGCAGGTGAGGTATGGCAACCACTGCGAGCTGCCCCAGACCCTCACACGGAAGCTGTCTGTGAAGTGCCATCTCATTACATGCAAGTTTTCTTAAGTTAGAGTTCCATATGTGCAAAATTTACTATTGAATTTACGCCCCCTCATTTGATTGGCTTATACTGACTAGGTAGTGAAGAAATTAGCATTTTTGTTGGATACATTTTAAAGTTCAGACTCTTCTGAACGTTTTGATACCACATATGTGCACGTATGTGAAAAATCCAGGGACTAGTTCGCGCTCAAAGATGTGTGTGATTTTGCACATTATGCAAATTAACTCGAAATCTAAGTGGGCGGAGCTTAATGGTTGTATATTAATTGTCCTATTGAATTTAGTCAAGGAATGCATAGGAACTGGAATTTTGGTTCTAGTACCTACGGTGTAGGAGATATGGACAAAAAGTCAATATGGTCTGCTATAGCGCCACCATCAGGCCAATTTGGGGTCCCTGTATGGGAATCTGGTCCTTGGAGGTAACTGAACCTTTTTGCCAAGATTGGGTTTTCTAGGCATTACGGTCTAGGCTGCACGATGCATTTTATGTCAAAAAATGGGCAAAAGAATAAGAAAAATAAGAAAAATACCAGCAATTACAATAGGGTTCCCACACTATGTGTGTGTGAACCCTAAAAAGAAGAAAAATTCTAGCAATTACAATAGGTTTCCCACACTATGTGTGTGAACCCTAATAATAAGAAAAAGAAGAAAAATTCGAGCAATTACAATAGGTTTCCCACACTACGTGTGTGAACCCTAATAAGGAGAAAAATCCTAACAATTACAATAGGCCTCCAGCACCTTTGGTGCTCGGAGCCCTAAATATAGCCGCAAGCGGCGATTGGCGGGTTCACACACAAATAGGCATATTTTGGCCTCAATAGGCAAAAGGAAGCCCAAAAGGTCCTTTAGACCTAAAAGTGAAAAGAAGCTGTTTGGGTTTGGCCAGTGTGTGCTCTACAGATAGTGTGTGATGACATCTGCGTGTGTCAGAAAGGGAGACACAGAAATAGCACATCTGGCTAGGGCTGCATCTATGTGAACAATATAGGAAGGCCTGCATGTGTCTATACATGATTGGGCCTGTATATTACAGACAGAGAGAGATTGAGGGTGCCAGAGACTATGCTTTGTTAATTCACACCTTGCACACCTTGCACGCCTAACATGACTGCCCGTGTATTCAAAGTATGAATGTAGTCTGCAAAGCCTGGCATTACATGACTGACATGACTGGCATGACTGACATAACTGATATGACTGGCATGACTGAAAAGACATCACTGGCATGATGAACAAAAGTAATATGACTGATATGACTGACATAACTGGAATGAGTGACATGACTGGCATGACTGTAATGACATGACTGATATGACTGACATGACTTATGTCTGACATGACTGGACTGACATGACTGATATGACTGGACTGAAATGACTGACATGACTGGACTGACATGACTGTTATGACTGGACAGATATGCATACAAACTATACATACATTTAGGTAGAAGTGTGTGTGTGTGTGTGTGTGTGGTAGTGTATGTACTCAAACTATGACAACATATACTAATACATACATACATAAGTATACATAGAAACTATACATACATATAGGTATAAAGGTGTGTGTGTCTGTGTGTTTGTGTGAGAGAGAGAGAGACAAAAAAGAAGCCAAATATCAGTTTGTATGAGCATGTGTTAGTCACTGAGATATGGGTGGGTATGGCTAGGGAAGTGTCATTGTGAATGCTATAGGAAGGCCTGCTTGTGCCTGTATGTGTGTGTGCCTGGTTAATAGACACAGAGATCTAGGTAGCCAGAGCAATGTTTACTTAGGGCACAGAGATGGGAGGGGGAATGTGGGTGAGAGTGTGAGTTTCAGCTTGCGTGCGTGTGAGAAGGAGAAGGTGACAGAGGGACTTTACATGCATTCTTATGCATTGTATATAATACTGCACTGTAGAGCCATACGATAACCGATTTAGATTAAACTTGACAAATTTGTTCAGGATGGGATTCTGAATGGGCTTGTGCATTTTGGTCAGAATTGGGTAAAATATGAAAGAGCTTTAAGAATATGAATATTATATGTATCGATGCTGTCCATTAAAAAAATATTTAGCAGGTATAAGTGTCCTCAAATCCAAAATCTTTGGATTGTTTTTTGATTTCACACTCTGTAGAGTATTATAAGACTTTGCTTGACATGATAGTATGAAAATCCTAGGAGGAGTATGAAAAGTGATGATTTCAAACTATTATTAACTGTAAATTAATTGTGCATTTTTTAATAGGACATGTAATGGGAAAGTTGTTCGCACTACTGCAAGGAATCAAAAGAGTCCAATTGCATGTTCCCAAGTGGAATTATGTAGGGGATACACTTGCTTTTTTTGCAATAGCGCCCCCCAGTGGCCAATCGACACCCGGCTGGATTATGTCATAGGGGGCGTGCACTTGTCCACACCCAAGAGGTTTCGTGCAGATCGACCAATGGTAAGCCTGTCAAACGCGTGCCGATCACGGATTGGCCGATTACGTCAGCCATTTTGGAAGTATGGCATGTCTGCTTTGGGACCTGGTTCCCAGAGGCCCATAGATGATGTCTGTCAAGTTTCATGTGGATCGGCCAATCTGAGTGCATGGGGCAAATTTTTGCATGTTATAGCGCCCCCTAGCAGGTGAGGTATGGCAACCTCTGCGAGCTGCCCCAGACCCTCACAGGGAAGCTGTTTGTGAAGTGCCATCTCATTACATGCAAGTTTTCTTAAGTTAGAGCCCCATATGCGCAAAATTTACTATTGAATTTACGCCCCCTCATTTGATTGGCTTATACTGACTAGGTAGTGAAGAAATTAGCATTTTTGTTGGATACGTTTTAAAGTTCAGACTCTTCTGAACGTTTTGATACCACATATGTGCATGTATGTGAAAAATCCAGGGACTAGTTCGCGCTCAAAAATGTGTGTGATTTTGCACATTATGCAAATTAACTCGAAATCTAAGTGGGCGGAGCTTAATGGTTGTATATTAATTGTCCTATTGAATTTAGTCAAGGAATGTATAGGAACTGGAATTTTGGTTCTAGGACCTACGGTGTAGGAGATATGGACAAAAAGTCAATATGGTCTGCTATAGCGCCACCATCAGGCCAATTTGGGTCCCTGTATGGGAATCTGGTCCTTGGGGGTAACTGAACCTTTTTGCCAAGTTTGGGGTTTCTAGGCATTACGGTCTAGGCTGCACAATACGTTTTAGGTCAAAAAATGGGACAAAGAATAAGAAAGAAAAAATCCTAACAATTACAATAGGGTTCCCACACTATGTGTGTGTGAACCCTAAATATAGCCGCAAGCGGCGATTGGCGGGTTCACACAAAAAAAGGCACAAAAGCCCAAAGGGTCTTTTAGACCAACAAATTGGCCTCTTGGCCTCAATAGGCAAAAAGAAGCCCAATAGGTCCTTTAGACCCAAAAGTGAATAGAAGCTGTTTGAGTGGAAAAAATGCATAAGTAAATCAATGTGACAAAACATTCAATTCAACTGAGGCACTAAAGGCCCAAAAGGATCAAAATAATGTGTATTGGCAAATGATTCAGACCACAGAACTAAATCACATGCTGAGATCAGCTTTGTGTGTGTTTGTGTGGTGTTTCATGTGAGCAATAGTTTTCAGTCAGTTTCGGTGTTTGGCCACTAGATGGAGCCCAAGTACTATCATACTGATATCTCATTAATCTCAGAAATGAAATAGGATATTTTGGTGAAATAAAAGGTTCATTTCTGGTCAGGCAGTGCACTTTTTGTTATGAGATGCAATTGCAATGTTATAGACCTCATTGATCTGAATCATACAAGCCCCATTACTTGTCTGTGTTCTCCATAACAGCATTGCTGCATGAGTTTTTATGATTTCTTAGGTTTTTGGGTACTGTAGCGCCTCCGACAGGCCAATTTGAACCAAACTTGGCCTACCTCACAAGGACCTCAGTGTATAAAAGCCTTTCAAATTGGGAGTTGATCACTTACATGGTTTATGAGTTATAGCAATAAAGGTCATTTATGGCATGGCCAGAAGGATATAATGGAAAAATTGACCAATCAGACAAATAAAAATGCAACATTTTTTCCATATTTAGTTAACTACAGTGTCTACAGATTATGCCTATGCCATTTTTGCCATCATTGGATCAAATTCCTAGGACTAGTTTTTAAAGAGCTATTTTCAAACAATTGATGAATGTGACAAAAGTATGCATTTTTTAATAGGACTTGTAATTGCAAAGTTGTCAGGTCTACTGCAAGGTATAAAAAGAAACAAGTTGCATGTTCCTAAGTGAAAATTTGGAGGAGTTATGCATGATTTTCACAAATAGCGCCACCTAGTGGCCAAATGTTTCAACACTGCACAGTATGACACATAGTCCTGGGATATGCACAGTGATGAGGTTTCATGTTGATTGGCCAATGGTAAGTCTGTCAAATGGCCAATTAATTCAAATAAAAATTAATTGGCTCATGGCGGCCATGTTTTTTGAGTGATGAGGTCATCATTGTGTGCCTTGATACAACTTGGGCCTCTGATGATGCCTGTAAAGTTTGGGCTTGATGTGACTAATGGTTTCTGAGAAACAAATTTCCCCATGTTATAGCGCCCCCTATTGGACAATCGTGGCCAGCTTTGACCTGTGACCTCTGAGTCATGTGCCCTAACAACTGATAAATTTTCATAAAGATAGGTCAAAGCATTGCTGAGATATAGCTGCTGAAGTAAATTTGGCCACGCCTCAGAGCTATTGATTGACATGTGACAACCAGACTGTATACCAATGTCACAGTTTTGTTGATGTTCCTTGATAATGAGATTCTTGTGAATATTTTGACACCAAGATTGTGGTGATCAGATGAAAAACCAGGGACTAGTATAAAAAAGTAGGTTTTGCATATTATGTAAATTAGCAAAAAATCTAAGTAGGCGGAGCTTAATAATTTTTGTACCATTGTTTTTGGCTTGAGCCAAGGAATCCATCAGAAGTGGAATTTTCTTTCTAGGACCTACGGTGTGGGAGATATGGGCCAAAATGCAAAAAACTGCGCTATAGCGCCACCATCAGGCCAATTTAGGCCTCTGTACTTAAGCGTGGTCCTGCAAAGAGACTACACCACTCTGCCAAGTTTGGTGTTTCTGGGCCTTACGGTCTAGGCTGCAGTATGCGTTTTATGCGGAGAAAAATAATAATAATAAGAAAAACCCGAGCAATTACAATAGGTTTCCCACACTACGTGTGTGAACCCTAAATATAGCCGCAAGCGGCAATTGGCGGGTTCACACACGAATAGGCCACTTGGCTTCAATAGGCAATAGACCCAATAGGTCCTTTAGACCCAAAAGAAGCTGTTTGAGTGGAAAAAATGCACAAATAAATCAATGTGCAAAAAAATGTTCAATTGGGGCACTAAAGGCCCAAAAGGATCAAAATAATGTGTATTGGCAAAATGATTCAAATCACAGAACTAAATCACATGCTGAGATCAGCTTTGTGTGTGTGTTTGTGTGGTATTTCATGTGAGAAATAGTTTTCAGTCCGTTCCGATGTTTGGCCACTAGATGGAGCCCAAGTACTACCATACTGATATCTCATTAATCTCAGTAATGCAATATGACATTTTGGTGAATTAAAAGGTTCATTTCTGGTCAGGCAGTGCACTTTTTGTTATAAGATGCAATTGCAATGTTATAGAACTTATTGATCTGGACAATACAAGACCAATTACTTGTCTGTATTCTGCATAACAAGATTGCAGCATGAGTTTTTATGTTTTCTTAGGTTTTTGGGTACTGTAGCGCCCCCGACAGGCCAATTTGGACCAAACTTGGCGTACCTCACAAGGACTTCAGGATATAAAAGCCTTTCAAATTGGGAATTGATTGCATACATGGTTTATGAGTTATAGCAATATAGGTCATATATGGCATGGCCACAATGATATAATGGGAAAATGGACCAATCAGAAAAATAAAAATCCAACATTTTTTTACTCAGTTTTTACCTACAGAGTCTACTGATTATGCTCATAGCAATTTTTCCATAATTGGATCAAATTCCTATGACTAGTTTGTAAAAAGCTATTTTCAAACAATAGATGAATGTGACAAAAGTATGCATTTTTTAATAGGACTTGTAATTGCAAATTTGTCAGGTCTACTGCAAGGAATAAAATGAAACAAGCTGCATGTTCCTAAGTGAAAATTTGGAGGAGTTATGCATGATTTTCACAAATAGCGCCACCTAGTGGCCATATGTTTTAAAACTGCACAGCATGACACATAGTCCTGAGATATGCACAGTGGTGAGGTTTCATGTTGTTTGGCCAATGGTAAGTCTGTCAAATGGCCAATTATTTCAAATAAAAATTAATTGGCTCATGGCGGCCATGTTTTTTGAGTGATGATGTCATCATTGTGTGTCTTGATATCACTTGGGCCCCTGATGATGCCTGTAAAGTTTTGGCTTGATGTGACTAATGGTTTCTGAGATACAGTTTTTCCCATGTTATAGCGCCCCCTATTGGACAATCGAGGCCAGCTTTGACCTATGACCTCGGAGTCATGTGCCCTAACAACTGTTAAAATTTTATGAAGATCCGTCAAAGCGTTGCTGAGATATGGCTGTTTAAGTAAATTTGGCCACGCCTTGGATCTATTGATTGACATGTGACAACCAGACTGTATGCAAATCTCAAAATGTTTTTAAGCAACTTTGATAATGAGATTCTCCTGAATATTTTGACACCAAGGTTGTGGTGATCCGATGAAAAACCAAGGAGTAGTAGGAAAAAGTAGGTTTTGCATATTATGCAAATTAGCAAAAAATCTAAGTAGGCGGAGCTTAATGGTTCTTGAGGCTTTTTTGTTTGTCTGGAGCCAAGGAATGCACCTGAAGTGGAATTTTGTTTCTAGGACCTACGGGGTGGGAGATATGAACCCAAACGCAAAATGCTGCGCTATAGCGCCACCATCAGGCCAATTTGGGTGTCTGTACTTAAGCACGGTCCCGCAAACAGACTACACCAGTCTGCCAAGTTTGGTCTCCCTGGGCCTTACGGTCTAGGCTGCAGTATGCGTTTTATGCGGAGAAAAATAATAATAAATATAGCCGCAAGCGGCAATTGGCGGGTTCACACACGAATAGGCCACTTGGCTTCAATAGGCAATAGACCCAATAGGTCCTTTAGACCCAAAAGAAGCTGTTTGAGTGGAAAAAATGCACAAATAAATCAATGTGCAAAAAAATGTTCAATTGGGGCACTAAAGGCCCAAAAGGATCAAAATAATGTGTATTGGCAAAATGATTCAAATCACAGAACTAAATCACATGCTGAGATCAGCTTTGTGTGTGTTTTTGTGTGGTGTTTCATGTGAGCAATAGTTTTCAGTTCGTTTCAATGTATGGCCACTAGATGGAGCCCAAGTACTACCATACTGATATCTCATTAATCTCAGTAATGCAATATGACATTTTGGTGAATTAAAAGGTTCATTTCTGGTCAGGCAGTGCACTTTTTGTTATAAGATGCAATTGCAATGTTATATAACTTATTGATCTGGATCATACAAGACCAATTACTTGTCTGTATTCTGCATAACAAGATTGCAGCATGAGTTTTTATGTTTTCTTAGGTTTTTGGGTACTGTAGCGCCCCCGACAGGCCAATTTGAACCAAACTTGGCATGCCTCACAAGGACTTCAGGATATAAAAGCCTTTCAAATTGGGAGTTGATTGCATACATGGTTTATGAGTTATAGCAATATAGGTCATATATGGCATGGCCACAATGATATAATGGGAAAATGGACCAATCAGAAAAATAAAAATCCAAAATTTTTTTAATCACTTTTTACCTACAGAGTCTACTGATTATGCTCATAGCAATTTTGCCATAATTGGATCAAATTCCTATGACTAGTTCTTAAAGAGCTATTTTCAAACAATTGATGAATATGACAAAAGTATGCATTTTTAAATAGGACTTGTAATTGCAAAGTTATCAGGTCTACTGCAAGGAATAAAAAGAAACAAGTTGCATGTTCCTAAGTGAAAATTTGGAGGAGTTATGCATGATTTTCACAAATAGCGCCACCTAGTGGCCAAATGTTTCAAAACTGCACAGCATGACACATAGTCCTGAGATATGCACAGTGGTGAGGTTTCATGTTGTTTGGCCAATGGTAAGTCTGTCAAATGGCCAATTATTTCAAATAAAAATTAATTGGCTCATGGCGGCCATGTTTTTTGAGTGATGATGTCATCATTGTGTGTCTTGATATCACTTGGGCCCCTGATGATGCCTGTAAAGTTTTGGCTTGATGTGACTAATGGTTTCTGAGAAACAGTTTTTCCCATGTTATAGCGCCCCCTATTGGACAATCATGGCCAGCTTTGACCTGTGACCTCGGAGTCATGTGCCCTAACAACTGTTAAAATTTTATGAAGATCGGTCAAAGCGTTGCTGAGATATGGCTGTTTAAGTAAATTTGGCCACGCCTCGGAGCTATTGATTGACATGTGACAGCCTGACTATATGCAAATCTCAAAATGTTTTTAAGCAACTTTGATAATGAGATTCTCCTGAATATTTTGACACCAAGGTTGTGGTGATCCGATAAAAAACCAGGGACTAGTATAAAAAAGTAGGTTTTGCATATTATGCAAATTAGCAAAAAATCTAAGTAGGCGGAGCTTAATGGTTCTTGAGGCTTTTTTGTTTGGCTTGAGCCAAGGAATCCATCAGAAGTGGAATTTTGTTTCTAGGCCCTACGGTTTGGGAGATATGGACCAAAACGCAAAATGGTGCGCTATAGCGCCACCATCAGGCCAATGTGGGTCTCTGTGCTTTAGCACGGTCTCGCAAAGAGACTACACCATCCTGCCAAGTTTGGTCTCCCTGGGCCTTACGGTCTAGGCTGCAGTATGCGTTTTATCAGTAGAAAAATAATAATAAGAAAGAAAGAAAAAACCTGACAATAACAATAGGTTTCCCACACTGTGTGTGTGAACCCTAAATATAGCCGCAAGTGGCAATTGGCGGGTTCACACACGAATAGGCCACTTGGCTTCAATAGGCAATAGACCCAATAGGTCCTTTAGACCCAAAAGAAGCTGTTTGAGTGGAAAAAATGCACAAATAAATCAATGTGCAAAAAAATGTTCAATTGGGGCACTAAAGGCCCAAAAGGATCAAAATAATGTGTATTGGCAAAATGATTCAAATCACAGAACTAAATCACATGCTGAGATCAGCTTTGTGTGTGTTTTTGTGTGGTGTTTCATGTGAGCAATAGTTTTCAGTTCGTTTCAATGTATGGCCACTAGATGGAGCCCAAGTACTACCATACTGATATCTCATTAATCTCAGTAATGCAATATGACATTTTGGTGAATTAAAAGGTTCATTTCTGGTCAGGCAGTGCACTTTTTGTTATAAGATGCAATTGCAATGTTATATAACTTATTGATCTGGATCATACAAGACCAATTACTTGTCTGTATTCTGCATAACAAGATTGCAGCATGAGTTTTTATGTTTTCTTAGGTTTTTGGGTACTGTAGCGCCCCCGACAGGCCAATTTGAACCAAACTTGGCATGCCTCACAAGGACTTCAGGATATAAAAGCCTTTCAAATTGGGAGTTGATTGCATACATGGTTTATGAGTTATAGCAATATAGGTCATATATGGCATGGCCACAATGATATAATGGGAAAATGGACCAATCAGAAAAATAAAAATCCAAAATTTTTTTAATCACTTTTTACCTACAGAGTCTACTGATTATGCTCATAGCAATTTTGCCATAATTGGATCAAATTCCTATGACTAGTTCTTAAAGAGCTATTTTCAAACAATTGATGAATATGACAAAAGTATGCATTTTTAAATAGGACTTGTAATTGCAAAGTTATCAGGTCTACTGCAAGGAATAAAAAGAAACAAGTTGCATGTTCCTAAGTGAAAATTTGGAGGAGTTATGCATGATTTTCACAAATAGCGCCACCTAGTGGCCAAATGTTTCAAAACTGCACAGCATGACACATAGTCCTGAGATATGCACAGTGGTGAGGTTTCATGTTGTTTGGCCAATGGTAAGTCTGTCAAATGGCCAATTATTTCAAATAAAAATTAATTGGCTCATGGCGGCCATGTTTTTTGAGTGATGATGTCATCATTGTGTGTCTTGATATCACTTGGGCCCCTGATGATGCCTGTAAAGTTTTGGCTTGATGTGACTAATGGTTTCTGAGAAACAGTTTTTCCCATGTTATAGCGCCCCCTATTGGACAATCATGGCCAGCTTTGACCTGTGACCTCAGAGTCATGTGCCCTAACAACTGTTAAAATTTTATGAAGATCGGTCAAAGCGTTGCTGAGATATGGCTGTTTAAGTAAATTTGGCCACGCCTCGGAGCTATTGATTGACATGTGACAGCCTGACTATATGCAAATCTCAAAATGTTTTTAAGCAACTTTGATAATGAGATTCTCCTGAATATTTTGACACCAAGGTTGTGGTGATCCGATAAAAAACCAGGGACTAGTATAAAAAAGTAGGTTTTGCATATTATGCAAATTAGCAAAAAATCTAAGTAGGCGGAGCTTAATGGTTCTTGAGGCTTTTTTGTTTGGCTTGAGCCAAGGAATCCATCAGAAGTGGAATTTTGTTTCTAGGCCCTACGGTTTGGGAGATATGGACCAAAACGCAAAATGGTGCGCTATAGCGCCACCATCAGGCCAATGTGGGTCTCTGTGCTTTAGCACGGTCTCGCAAAGAGACTACACCATCCTGCCAAGTTTGGTCTCCCTGGGCCTTACGGTCTAGGCTGCAGTATGCGTTTTATCAGTAGAAAAATAATAATAAGAAAGAAAGAAAAAACCTGACAATAACAATAGGTTTCCCACACTGTGTGTGTGAACCCTAATAAATATAGCCGCAAGCGGCAATTGGCGGGTTCACACACGAATAGGCCTCTTGGCCTCAATAGGCAGAGGCCCAAAAGTTCCTTTAGACCCTAAATGTGAAAAGAAGCTATTTGAGTGGAAAAAAATGCACAAATAAATCAATGTGCAAAAAAAGGTTCAATTAGGGCACTAAAGGCCCAAAAGGATCAAAATAATGTGTATTGGGAAATTGAGTCAGATCACAGAACTAAATCACATGCTGAGATCAGCTTTGTGTGTGTTTGTGTGGTGTTTCATGTAATAGTTTTCAGTCAGTTCTGGAATATGGCCACTAGATGGAGGCCAAGTACTACCATACTGATATCTCATTAATCTCAGTAATGAAATATGACATTTTGGTGACTTAAAAGGTTAATTTCTGGTCAGGTAGTGTACTTTATGTAAAAAAAAGTTTCAGTTGAGGCAGTAAAGACACAAAAGGTTCAAAATAAATTGTATTGGCAAAATGATTTAGATCACAGAACTAAATCACATGCTGAGATCAGCTTTGTGTGTGTGTTTGTGTGGTATTTCATGTGAGAAATAGTTTTCAGTCCGTTTCGATGTTTGGCCACTAGATGGAGCCCAAGTACTACCATACTGATATCTCATTAATCTCAGTAATGCAATATGACATTTTGGTGAATTAAAAGGTTCATTTCTGGTCAGGCAGTGCACTTTTTGTTATAAGATGCAATTGCAATGTTATAGAACTTATTGATCTGGATCATACAAGACCAATTACTTGTCTGTATTCTGCATAACAAGATTGCAGCATGAGTTTTTATGTTTTCTTAGGTTTTTGGGTACTGTAGCACCCCCGACAGGCCAATTTGAACCAAACTTGGCATACCTCACAAGGACTTCAGGATATAAAAGCCTTTCAAATTGGGAGTTGATTGCATACATGGTTTATGAGTTATAGCAATATAGGTCATATATGGCATGGCCACAATGATATAATGGGAAAATGGACCAATCAGATAAATAAAACTCCAACATTTTTTTAATCAGTTTTTACCTACAGAGTCTACTGATTATGCTCATAGCAATTTTTCCATAATTGGATCAAATTCCTATGACTAGTTTGTAAATAGCTATTTTCAAACAATAGATGAATGTGACAAAAGTATGCATTTTTTAATAGGACTTGTAATTGCAAAGTTGTCAGGTCTACTGCAAGGAATAAAAAGAAACAAGTTGCATGTTCCTAAGTGAAAATTTGGAGGAGTTATGCATGATTTTCACAAATAGCGCCACCTAGTGGCCAATAGTTTCAAAACTGCACAGCATGACACAAAGTCCTGAGATGTGCACAGTGGTGAGGTTTCATGTTGTTTGGCCAATGGTAAGTCTGTCAAATGGCCAATTATTTCAAATAAAAATTAATTGGCTCATGGCGGCCATGTTTTTTAAATGATGATGTCATAATTGTGTGTCTTGATATCACTTGGGCCCCTGATGATGCCTGTAAAGTTTTGGCTTGATGTGACTAATGGTTTCTGAGAAACAGTTTTTCCTATGTTATAGCGCCCCCTATTGGACAATCGTGGCCAGCTTTGACCTGTGACCTCGGAGTCATGTGCCCTAACAACTGTTAAAATTTTATGAAGATCGGTCAAAGCGTTGCTGAGATATGGCTGTTTAAGTAAATTTGGCCACGCCTCGGAGCTATTGATTGACATGTGACAGCCAGACTATATGCAAATCTCAAAATGTTTTTAAGCAACTTTGATAATGAGATTCTCCTGAATATTTTGACACCAAGGTTGTGGTGATCCGATAAAAAACCAGGGACTAGTATAAAAAAGTAGGTTTTGCATATTATGCAAATTAGCAAAAAATCTAAGTAGGCGGAGCTTAATGGTTCTTGAGGCTTTTTTGTTTGGCTTGAGCCAAGGAATCCATCAGAAGTGGAATTTTGTTTCTAGGCCCTACGGTTTGGGAGATATGGACCAAAACGCGAAATGGTGCGCTATAGCGCCACCATCAGGCCAATGTGGGTCTCTGTGCTTTAGCACGGTCTCGCAAAGAGACTACACCATCCTGCCAAGTTTGGTCTCCCTGGGCCTTACGGTCTAGGCTGCAGTATGCGTTTTATCAGTAGAAAAATAATAATAATAAGAAAGAAAGAAAGAAAAAACCCGACAATAACAATAGGTTTCCCACACTGTGTGTGTGAACCCTAAATATAGCCGCAAGCGGCGATTGGCGGGTTCACACAAAAAAAGGCACAAAAGCCCAAAGGGTCTTTTAGACCAACAAGTGATATGAAGCTACTTCAGTCTAAAAAATGGACAGATAAAGTAATTTGCAAAAAATTATTCAACTGGGGCAATAAAGGCCCAAAAGATCAAAACAAAATGTATTGGCAAAATGATTCAGATCATAGAAGTTAATCAAATGCTGTGATTAGCTTTGTATGTGTGTGTTTGTGTGTTTTTTCATGTATGCATTAAGGGCTTTGTTGGTTGGCTTGAGCCAATGAATACAGCTGAAGTAGAATTTTGTTTCTAGGCCATACAGTGTGGAAGATATATGCAAAATAATTCAGACCATACAACTAAATCAAATGCTGAGATTAGGTTAAAAGCACTGACACACTGACCCAGGGGCCTAGTCAAATAAATATACCCTTGGCTGAATTTGACTGAAGTTGTGATCATAGCAGCAGGGGAGCTCTTGTTAATGCCCCACATGTAAACCCCACTCTTTAACCCTTTTCATTTAGCTGACAAAATCTGTCACATGTGAATCTCAAACAAACCAAAGAGTGATGGCTTAGTATACAATAAAATAACACAAATATTCTTACCTTTGCCTGTTCATGATGTTCTCATCCCTACTCTGACATGTTCTCACTGTTGTGCCCTTAGTAGGGAGGCCACTAGGAATGTGTATCTAACAAGACTTTGATGATAAGTAAAGCATGCAGTTATTTAGAGGTTGTGTGTGAAATGTGAATTACATGTCTCTGTCCTCTCTTATGTCATTTCAGGATGTATAGAGGGCATGTGTTGAGAGTGTGGATGGAAAAATGAAGCTAAATATCAGATAGTGTGTTGGAAATGGCTAGAGAAATGTATATATGTAGCATATAGGAAGTCCTGTGTGAGGGTGTGTGGAAAAAAGAAGTTAAATATCTGTATATTAGTCACTGGGTAATTGGTGGTAATGGCTAGAATTAGTGTGTATGTGAAACCTATAGGCCAGAGAGGCCTTTGTTTTTGTGAGTGCATGTGAAAGAGAGAGAGGGAGGAGGGAGAGCCCAAGGGTTGTAAAGTGTTAGAAGCATGGGGGAGTGGAGGAGGGGGGCAGCGTGTGTGAGAATGGCAAACGTGCGTGTCTTATTCAACTGAGGCAATAAAGGCCCAAAAGATCAAAATAAAATGTATTGGCAAAATGATTCAGATCATAGAAGTTAATCAAATGCTGTGATTAGCTTTGTATGTGTGTGTTTGTGTGTTTTTTCATGTATGCAGTAAGGGCTTCTTGAGGCTTTTTTGGTTAGCTTGAGCAAAGGAATACAGCTGAAGTAGAATTTTGTTTCTAGGCCATACAGTGTGGAAGATATTAGCAAAATGATTCAGACCATACAACTAAATCAAATGCTGAGATTAGGTTAAAAGCACTGACACACTGACCCAGGGGCCTAGTCAAATAAATATACCTTTGGCTGAATTTGTCAGAAGTTGTGAACATAGCAGCAGGAGAGCTCTTGTTAATGCCCCACATGTAAACCCCACTCTTTAACCCTTTTCATTTAGCTGACGAAATCTGTCACATGTGAATCTCAAACAAACCAAAGAGTGATGGCTTACTATACAATAAAATAACACAAATATTCTTATCTTTGCATGTTCATGATGTTCTCATCCCTACTCTGACATGTTCTCACTGTTGTGCCCATAGTAGGGAGGCCACTAGGAATGTGTATCTAACAAGACTTTGATGATAAGTAAAGCATGCAGTTATATAGAGGTTGTGTGTGAAATGTGAATTACATATCTCTGTCCTCTCTTATGTCATTTCAGGATGTATAGAGGGCATGAGTTGAGAGTGTGGATGGAAAAGTGAAGCTAAATATCAGTTAGTGTGTTGGAAATGGCTAGAGAAATGTATATATGAAGCATATAGGAAGTCCTGTGTGAGGGTGTGTGGAAAAAAAGAAGCTAAATATCTGTATATTAGTCACTGGGTAATTGGTAGTAATGGCTAGAATTAGTGTGTATGTAAAACCTATAGGCCAGAGAGGCCTTTGTTTTTGTGAGTGCATGTGAAAGAGAGAGAGGGAGGAGGGAGAGCCCAAGGGTTGTAAAATGTTAGAAGGATGGGGGAGTGGAGGAGGGTGGCAGCGTGTGCGAGAATGGCACGTGCGTGTGGGCTGAGCAGCTCTCGTCTTCTCCCTGCACAGCTCAGTATGGAAAATGAAAATATTCACTGTAGAGCTGTTTGTGGACGGATTTGGCTCAAAATTGGCACATCACACCACAATGGTCATGTGAATGTGGATGTCAATTTTCATAACAATCAGACATACTATGGCGTAGTTATTGAACTGTGAATTTGATGTGTTACGATGGTAGCATTGTGATGCATATGAAAAATATTAATTTGTGAAAACCTTAGGATTTTCTCCCTAATCTTAGCATTTCAGAGTCTGCTGAGTATTACAAGGTGTGATTTAAAGGTGATGGAGTTAAAATGCTAGGACTAGTATGAAAATGACAAGTTATATATATTTGATAATAGTGAAAAAGTGGTACATTTTTGCAAAGCACATGTAATTAGAAAGTTGCTAGGAATTCTGCATACAATCATATGAGTGCAAGCATTTCTTGATAAGTGAAAATATGTAGGAGAAATTCTGGATTTTCTAGTATAGCGCCACCTAGTGGTGCAATTCCCTTCTAACATGAGTATGTCTTAGAGGGTGTGTACATGAACATACCATGTCAGTTTCATGTGTATGTACCTATGGTAAGTCTGTCAAATGGCCAATTAATTCAAATAAAAATTAATTAGCTCATGGCGGCCATGTTTTTTGAGTGATGATGTCATCCATGTGTGCCTTGATACCACTTGGGCCCCTGATGATGCGTGTAAAGTTTTGGCTCGATGTGACCAACGGTTTCTGAGATACAGTTTTTCCCATGTTATAGCGCCCCCTATTGGACAATCGTGGCCAGCTTTGACCTGTGACCTTTGAATCATGTGCTCTAACAACTGATAAATTTTCATGAAGATTGGTCAAAGCATTGCTGAGATATAGCTGCTGAAGTCAATTTGGCCACGCCTCAAAGCTATTGATTGACATGTGACAACCAGACTGTATACCAATGTCACAGTTTTGTTGATATTCCTTGATAATGAGATTCTTGTGAATGTTTTGACACCAAGATTGTGGTGATCAGATGAAAAACCAGGGACTAGTATAAAAAAGTAGGTTTTGCATATTATGCAAATTAGCAAAAAATCTAAGTAGGCGGAGCTTAATGGTTCTTGAGGCTTTTTTGTTTGTCTGGAGCCAAGGAATGCACCTGAAGTGGAATTTTGTTTCTAGGACCTACGGGGTGGGAGATATGAACCCAAACGCAAAATGCTGCGCTATAGCGCCACCATCAGGCCAATTTGGGTGTCTGTACTTTAGCACGGTCCCGCAAACAGACTACACCAGTCTGCCAATTTTGGTCTACCTGGGCCTTACGGTCTAGGCTGCAGTATGCGTTTTATGCGGAGAAAAATAATAATAAGAAAAAGAAGAAAAAAGAAAAATCCTAGCAATTACAATAGGGTTCCCACACTATGTGTGTGAACCCTAAATATAGCCGCAAGCGGCAATTGCGGGTTCACACACAAAAAGGCAAAAAAGCCCAAAAAATTGGCAAAATGATTCAGATCAGAAGTAAATCACATGCTGACATAACTGATATAACTGGCATGAATGGAATGACTTCACTGGCATGATGAACAAAATAACATGACTGATATGACTGACAACTGGCATGACTGGAATGAGTGACATGACTAGCATGACTGTAATGACATGACTGATATGAGTGACATGACTGGCATGACATGACTGATATGACTGGCATGACTTATGACTGGACTGACATGACTGACATCTGCGTATGTCAGAATAGGAGACACAGAAATAGCACATCTGGCTAGGGTTGCATCTATGTGAACAATATAGGAAGGCCTGCCTGTGTCTATACATGATTGGGCCTGTATATTACCAACAGAGAGAGTTTGAGGGAGCCAGAGACTATGCTTTGTTAATTCACTCCTTGCACACCTTGCACGCCTAACATGACTGTCCGTGTATTCAAAGTATGAATGTGGACTGATATGACTGACATAACTGGCATGACTGTAATGATTTGATGATTTGACTGACATGGCTTATATGACTGATATGACTGGACTGAAATGATTGGCATGACACGACTTACATGACTGGCAGAACACGACTGACATGACTGGCATGACTGATATAACTGACATGACTGGACTGACATGACTGGCATGGCATGCCTGATATGACTGATACGACTGACATTGCTGGCATGACTGACATACTATACATATACTATAAATATGCATACAAACTATACATACATTTAGGTAGAAGTGTGTGTGTGTGTGTGTGTGTGTGTTTGTGGTAGTGTATGTTCTGACATTAATCAGATTAAGCAAATAAAGTCACCCAATGTCAAATGTCTTGAATCTCAAGAAGATATGCAGGGGCCCATGGGCCATATAGGATATGAGCATTGTTTAGAGTAAATAATTAACCTTGGATTTGAATACATGTAGCATGCTCTGAAGTATCAGTGTCCATTTAACTGGCTTATGAGTCACCAAGGCCCAAAAGGTCACAAAACATTGTAATGGCAAAACAATTCAGATAATAGATCTAAATCACTTGCTGAGATTATCTTAGTGTGTCTTTGGATGGCAAAAATAAGCTAAACATCAGTTAGTTTGTTGGAAATGGCTAGAGAACTGTGTATATGAAGCATAATTGTAGTCCTGTGTGTGAATGTGTATGGAGAAAAATGTTAAATATCTGTGTGTGTGTGTGTGTGTGTGTGTGTGTGTTTTAGTCAAAGAGTAATGGGTATACATGGCTAGGGCAGTGTGTATGTTAAACCTATAAGTATGTGTGTGTGTGTGTGTGTGTGTGTGTGTGTGTGTGTGTGTGTGTGTGTGTGTGTGAGTGAGAGAGAGAGTGTGTTTTCAAAAACAGAAGCTAAACGTCAGTTTGTGTGTTTGTATCTGGGTTACTCATAGAGAAATGGGTAGGTATGGCAAGGGCAGTGTGAAAGCTACAGAGGCCTGTGTTTTTGTAAGTGCATGTGAAAGAGAGGAGGGGGAGGTAGAGCCCATGGGTTGTAAAGTGTTGGAAGCATGGGGGAGTGTGAGGGGAGTGGAGGAGGGGGGGGCAGAGTGTGTGAGAAAGGCACCTGCGTGTGTCTCTAATCCTCCCTCCACTGCTGAGTATGGAAAATGAAAATATTCACTGTAGAGCCGTTTGTGGACGGATTTGGCTCAAAATTGGCACATCGCACCACAATGGTCATGTGAATGTGGATTTCAATTTCCATAACAATCAGACATACTATGGCGTAGTTATTGAACTGGGAATTTGATGTGTTATGATGGTAGCATTGTGATGCATATGAAAAATATTAATTTGTCAAAAACTTAGGATTTTCTCGCTAATCTTAGCATTTCAGAGTCTGCTGAGTATTACAAGGTGTGATTTAAGGTGATGGAGTTAAAATGCTAGGACTAGTATGAAAATGACAAGTTATATATATTTGATAATAGTGAAAAAGTGGTACATTTTTGCAAAGCACATGTAATTACAAAGTTGCTAGGAATTCTGCATACAATCATATGAGTGCAAGCATTTCTTGATAAGTGAAAATATGTAGGAGAAATTCAGGATTTTCTAGTATAGCGCCACCTAGTGGTGCAATTCCCTTCTAACATGAGTATGTCTTAGAGGGTGTGTACATGAACATACCATGTCAGTTTCATGTGTATATACCTATGGTAAGTCTGTCAAATGGCCAATTAATTAAAATTAAAATTAATTGGCTTATGGTGGCCATGTTTTTTGAGTGATGAGGTCATCATTGTGTGTCTTGATACCACTTGACCCCATGATGATGCCTGTAAAGTTTTGGCTTGATGTGACTAATCGTTTCTGAGAAACAGTTTTTCCCATGTTATAGCGCCCCCTATTGGACAATCGTGGCCAGCTTTGACCTGTGACCTCTGTGTCATGTGTCCTAACAACTGATAAATTTTCATGAAGATTGGTCAAAGCATTGTTGAGATATAGCTGCTGAAGTAAATTTGGCCACGCCTCAGAGCTATTGATTGACATGTGACAGCCAGGCTGTATGGCAATGTCACAATGTTGGCGATGGGTTTTGATAATGAGATTCTTCTGAGTAGTTTGGTACCAAGACTGTGGTGATCAGACGAAAAACCAAGGAGTAGTAGGCAAAAGTAGGTTTTGCATATTATGCAAATTAGCAAAAAATCTAAGTAGGCGGAGCTTCATAGTTGTATATGAAATGTCCTATTGAATTGAGCCAAGGAATGCACAGGAAGTGGAATTTTGTTTCTATGACTTATGGTATGGGAGATATGGGCCAAAAAGTCACATAGTGTGCTATAGCGCCACCATCAGGCCGATGTGGGTCCCTATAAGTTTGTGTGGTCCTTTTGACCTAGAGAACAAGTTTGGCAAGTTTGGTGTGTCTAGGCCTTACGGTTTAGGCTGCAGTATCATTTATAGACAGCAAAATGGGAAAAAGAATAATAATAATAAGAAAAACGCTAACAATTACAATAGGGTTCCCACACTATGTGTGTGAACCCTAAATATAGCCGCAAGCGGCGATTGGCGGGTTCACACAAAAAAAGGCAAAAAAGCCCAAAGGGTCTTTTAGACCAACAAATTGGCCTCTTGGCCTCAATAGGCAAAAAGAAGCCCAATAGGTCCTTTAGATCCAAAAGTGAATAGAAGCTGTTTGAGTGGAAAAAATGCACAAATAAATCAATGTGACAAAACATTCAATTCAACTGAGGCACTAAAGGCCCAAAAGGATCAAAATAATGTGTATTGGCAAAATGATTCAGATCACAGAACTAAATCACATGCTGAGATCAGCTTTGTGTGTGTTTGTGTGGTGTTTCATGTGAGCAATAGTTTTCAGTCAGTTCTGGTGTTTGGCCACTAGATGGAGCCCAAGTACTACCATACTGATATCTCATTAATCTCAGTAATGCAATGACATTTTGGTGAATTAAAAGGTTCATTTCTGGTCAGGCAGTGCACTTTTTGTTATGAGATATAATTGCAATGTTATAGACCTCATTGATCTGAATCATACAAGCCCCATTACTTGTCTGTATTCTGCATAACAAGATTGCTGCGTGAGTTTTTATGATTTCTCAGGTTTTTGGGTACTGTAGCGCCTCCGACAGGCCAATTTGAACCACACTTGGCCTACCTCACAAGGACCTCAGTCTATAAAAGCCTTTCAAATTGGGAGTTGATCACTTACATGGTTTATGAGTTATAGCAATAAAGGTCATTTATGGCATGGCCAGAAGGATATAATGGAAAAATTGACCAATCAGACAAATAAAAATGCAACATTTTTTCCTTATTTAGTTAACTACAGTGTCTACAGATTATGCCTATGCCACATTTGCCATCATCAGATCAAATTCCTAGGACTAGTTCTTAAAGAGCTATTTTCAAACAATTGATGAATGTGACAAAAGTATGCATTTTTTAATAAGACTTGTAATTGGAAAGTTGTCAGGTCTACTGCAAGGAATAAAAAGAATCAAGTTGCGTGTTCCTAAGTGAAAATTTGGAGGAGTTATGCATGATTTTCAAAAACAGCGCCACCTAGTGGCCAAATGTTTCAACACTGCACAGTATGACACATAGTCCTGGGATATGCACAGTGGTGAGGTTTCATGTTGATTGGCCAATGGTAAGTCTGTCAAATGGCCAATTAATTCAAATAAAAATTAATTGGCTCATGGCGGCCATGTTTTTTGAGTGATGAGGTCATCATTGTGTGACTTGATACCACTTGGGCCCCTGATGATGCCTGTAAAGTTTGGGCTTGATGTGACTAATGGTTTCTGAGAAACAAATTTCCCCATGTTATAGCGCCCCCTATTGGACAATCGTGACCAGCTTTGACCTGTGACCTCTGAGTCATGTGCCCTAACAACTGATAAATTTTCATAAAGATAGGTCAAAGCATTGCTGAGATATAGCTGCTGAAGTAAATTTGGCCACGCCTCAGAGCTATTGATTGACATGTGACAACCAGACTGTATGCCAATGTCACAGTTTTGTTGATGTTCCTTGATAATGAGATTCTTGTGAATATTTTGACACCAAGATTGTGGTGATCAGATGAAAAACCAGGGACTAGTATAAAAAAGTAGGTTTTGTATATTATGCAAATTAGCAAAAAATCTAAGTAGGCGGAGCTTAATGGTTCTTGAGGCTTTTTTGTTTGTCTGGAGCCAAGGAATGCACCTGAAGTGGAATTTTGTTTCTACGACCTACGGGGTGGGAGATATGGACCAAAACGCAAAATGCTGCGCTATAGCGCCACCATCAGGCCAATGTGGGTCTCTGTACTTTAGCACGGTCCCGCAAACAGACTACACCAGTCTGCCAAGTTTGGTCTCCCTGGGCCTTACGGTTTAGGCTGCAGTATGCGTTTTATGCGGAGAAAAATAATAATAAAAATAGCCGCAAGCGGCAATTGGCGGGTTCACACACGAATAGGCCACTTGGCTTCAATAGGCAATAGACCCAATAGGTTCTTTAGACCCAAAAGAAGCTGTTTGAGTGGAAAAAATGCACAAATAAATCAATGTGCAAAAAAATGTTCAATTGGGGCACTAAAGGCCCAAAAGGATCAAAATAATTTGTATTGGCAAAATGATTCAAATCACAGAACTAAATCACATGCTGAGATCAGCTTTGTGTGTGTGTTTGTGTGGTATTTCATGTGACAAATAGTTTTCAGTCCGTTCCGATGTTTGGCCACTAGATGGAGCCCAAGTACTACCATACTGATATCTCATTAATCTCAGTAATGCAATATGACATTTTGGTGAATTAAAAGGTTCATTTCTGGTCAGGCAGTGCACTTTTTGTTATAAGATGCAATTGCAATGTTATAGAACTTATTGATCTGGATCATACAAGACCAATTACTTGTCTGTATTCTGCATAACAAGATTGCTGCATGTGTTTTTATGTTTTCTTAGGTTTTTGGGTACTGTAGCGCCCCCGACAGGCCAATTTGAACCAAACTTGGCATACCTCACAAGGACTTCAGGATAAAAAAGCCTTTCAAATTGGGACTTGATTGCATACATGGTTTATGAGTTATAGCAATATAGGTCATATATGGCATGGCCACAATGATATAATGGGAAAATGGACCAATCAGAAAAATAAAAATCCAACATTTTTTTACTCAGTTTTTACCTACAGAGTCTACTGATTATGGTCATAGCAATTTTTCCATAATTGGATCAAATTCCTATGACTAGTTTGTAAATAGCTATTTTCAAACAATTGATGAATGTGACAAAAGTATGCATTTTTTAATAGGACTTATAATTGCAAAGTTGTCAGGTCTACTGCAAGGAATAAAAAGAAACAAGTTGCATGTTCCTAAGTGAAAATTTGGAGGAGTTATGCATGATTTTCACAAATAGCGCCACCTAGTGGCCAAATGTTTCAAAACTGCACAGCATGACACATAGTCCTGAGATATGCACAGTGGTGAGGTTTCATGTTGTTTGGCCAATGGTAAGTCTGTCAAATGGCCAATTAATTCAAATAAAAATTAATTGGCTCATGGCGGCCATGTTTTTTGAGTGATGATGTCATCATTGTGTGTCTTGATATCACTTGGGCCCCTGATGATGCCTGTAAAGTTTTGGCTTGATGTGACTAATGGTTTCTGAGATACAGTTTTTCCCATGTTATAGCGCCCCCTATTGGACAATCGTGGCCAGCTTTGACCTATGACCTCGGAGTCATGTGCCCTAACAACTGTTAAAATTTTATGAAGATCCGTCAAAGCGTTGCTGAGATATGGCTGTTTAAGTAAATTTGGCCACGCCTTGGAGCTATTGATTGACATGTGACAACCAGACTGTATGCAAATCTCAAAATGTTTTTAAGCAAGGTTGATAATGAGATTCTCCTGAATATTTTGACACCAAGGTTGTGGTGATCCGATGAAAAACCAGGGACTAGTACAAAAAAGTAGGTTTTGCATATTATGCAAATTAGCAAAAAATCTAAGTAGGCGGAGCTTAATGGTTCTTGAGGCTTTTTTGTTTGTCTGAAGCCAAGGAATGCACCTGAAGTGGAATTTTGTTTCTAGGCCATACGGTTTGGGAGATATGGACCAAAACGCAAAATGGTGCGCTATAGCGCCACCATCAGGCCAATGTGGGTCTCTGTGCTTTAGCACGGTCTCGCAAAGAGACTACACCATCCTGCCAAGTTTGGTCTCCCTGGGCCTTACGGTCTAGGCTGCAGTATGCGTTTTATCAGTAGAAAAATAATAATAAATATAGCCGCAAGCGGCAATTGGCGGGTTCACACACGAATAGGCCACTTGGCTTCAATAGGCAATAGACCCAATAGGTCCTTTAGACCCAAAAGAAGCTGTTTGAGTGGAAAAAATGCACAAATAAATCAATGTGCAAAAAAATGTTCAATTGGGGCACTAAAGGCCCAAAAGGATCAAAATAATGTGTATTGGCAAAATGATTCAAATCACAGAACTAAATCACATGCTGAGATCAGCTTTGTGTGTGTGTTTGTGTGGTATTTCATGTGAGAAATAGTTTTCAGTCCGTTCCGATGTTTGGCCACTAGATGGAGCCCAAGTACTACCATACTGATATCTCATTAATCTCAGTAATGCAATATGACATTTTGGTGAATTAAAAGGTTCATTTCTGGTCAGGCAGTGCACTTTTTGTTATAAGATGCAATTGCAATGTTATAGAACTTATTGATCTGGACAATACAAGACCAATTACTTGTCTGTATTCTGCATAACAAGATTGCAGCATGAGTTTTTATGTTTTCTTAGGTTTTTGGGTACTGTAGCGCCCCCGACAGGCCAATTTGGACCAAACTTGGCGTACCTCACAAGGACTTCAGGATATAAAAGCCTTTCAAATTGGGAATTGATTGCATACATGGTTTATGAGTTATAGCAATATAGGTCATATATGGCATGGCCACAATGATATAATGGGAAAATGGACCAATCAGAAAAATAAAAATCCAACATTTTTTTACTCAGTTTTTACCTACAGAGTCTACTGATTATGCTCATAGCAATTTTTCCATAATTGGATCAAATTCCTATGACTAGTTTGTAAAAAGCTATTTTCAAACAATAGATGAATGTGACAAAAGTATGCATTTTTTAATAGGACTTGTAATTGCAAATTTGTCAGGTCTACTGCAAGGAATAAAATGAAACAAGCTGCATGTTCCTAAGTGAAAATTTGGAGGAGTTATGCATGATTTTCACAAATAGCGCCACCTAGTGGCCATATGTTTTAAAACTGCACAGCATGACACATAGTCCTGAGATATGCACAGTGGTGAGGTTTCATGTTGTTTGGCCAATGGTAAGTCTGTCAAATGGCCAATTATTTCAAATAAAAATTAATTGGCTCATGGCGGCCATGTTTTTTGAGTGATGATGTCATCATTGTGTGTCTTGATATCACTTGGGCCCCTGATGATGCCTGTAAAGTTTTGGCTTGATGTGACTAATGGTTTCTGAGATACAGTTTTTCCCATGTTATAGCGCCCCCTATTGGACAATCGAGGCCAGCTTTGACCTATGACCTCGGAGTCATGTGCCCTAACAACTGTTAAAATTTTATGAAGATCCGTCAAAGCGTTGCTGAGATATGGCTGTTTAAGTAAATTTGGCCACGCCTTGGATCTATTGATTGACATGTGACAACCAGACTGTATGCAAATCTCAAAATGTTTTTAAGCAACTTTGATAATGAGATTCTCCTGAATATTTTGACACCAAGGTTGTGGTGATCCGATGAAAAACCAAGGAGTAGTAGGAAAAAGTAGGTTTTGCATATTATGCAAATTAGCAAAAAATCTAAGTAGGCGGAGCTTAATGGTTCTTGAGGCTTTTTTGTTTGTCTGGAGCCAAGGAATGCACCTGAAGTGGAATTTTGTTTCTAGGACCTACGGGGTGGGAGATATGAACCCAAACGCAAAATGCTGCGCTATAGCGCCACCATCAGGCCAATTTGGGTGTCTGTACTTAAGCACGGTCCCGCAAACAGACTACACCAGTCTGCCAAGTTTGGTCTCCCTGGGCCTTACGGTCTAGGCTGCAGTATGCGTTTTATGCGGAGAAAAATAATAATAATAAATATAGCCGCAAGCGGCAATTGGCGGGTTCACACACGAATAGGCCTCTTGGCCTCAATAGGCAGAGGCCCAAAAGTTCCTTTAGACCCTAAATGTGAAAAGAAGCTATTTGAGTGGAAAAAAATGCACAAATAAATCAATGTGCAAAAAAAGGTTCAATTAGGGCACTAAAGGCCCAAAAGGATCAAAATAATGTGTATTGGGAAATTGAGTCAGATCACAGAACTAAATCACATGCTGAGATCAGCTTTGTGTGTGTTTGTGTGGTGTTTCATGTAATAGTTTTCAGTCAGTTCTGGAATATGGCCACTAGATGGAGGCCAAGTACTACCATACTGATATCTCATTAATCTCAGTAATGAAATATGACATTTTGGTGACTTAAAAGGTTAATTTCTGGTCAGGTAGTGTACTTTATGTAAAAAAAAGTTTCAGTTGAGGCAGTAAAGACACAAAAGGTTCAAAATAAATTGTATTGGCAAAATGATTTAGATCACAGAACTAAATCACATGCTGAGATCAGCTTTGTGTGTGTGTTTGTGTGGTATTTCATGTGAGAAATAGTTTTCAGTCCGTTTCGATGTTTGGCCACTAGATGGAGCCCAAGTACTACCATACTGATATCTCATTAATCTCAGTAATGCAATATGACATTTTGGTGAATTAAAAGGTTCATTTCTGGTCAGGCAGTGCACTTTTTGTTATAAGATGCAATTGCAATGTTATAGAACTTATTGATCTGGATCATACAAGACCAATTACTTGTCTGTATTCTGCATAACAAGATTGCAGCATGAGTTTTTATGTTTTCTTAGGTTTTTGGGTACTGTAGCACCCCCGACAGGCCAATTTGAACCAAACTTGGCATACCTCACAAGGACTTCAGGATATAAAAGCCTTTCAAATTGGGAGTTGATTGCATACATGGTTTATGAGTTATAGCAATATAGGTCATATATGGCATGGCCACAATGATATAATGGGAAAATGGACCAATCAGATAAATAAAACTCCAACATTTTTTTAATCAGTTTTTACCTACAGAGTCTACTGATTATGCTCATAGCAATTTTTCCATAATTGGATCAAATTCCTATGACTAGTTTGTAAATAGCTATTTTCAAACAATAGATGAATGTGACAAAAGTATGCATTTTTTAATAGGACTTGTAATTGCAAAGTTGTCAGGTCTACTGCAAGGAATAAAAAGAAACAAGTTGCATGTTCCTAAGTGAAAATTTGGAGGAGTTATGCATGATTTTCACAAATAGCGCCACCTAGTGGCCAATAGTTTCAAAACTGCACAGCATGACACAAAGTCCTGAGATGTGCACAGTGGTGAGGTTTCATGTTGTTTGGCCAATGGTAAGTCTGTCAAATGGCCAATTATTTCAAATAAAAATTAATTGGCTCATGGCGGCCATGTTTTTTAAATGATGATGTCATAATTGTGTGTCTTGATATCACTTGGGCCCCTGATGATGCCTGTAAAGTTTTGGCTTGATGTGACTAATGGTTTCTGAGAAACAGTTTTTCCTATGTTATAGCGCCCCCTATTGGACAATCGTGGCCAGCTTTGACCTGTGACCTCGGAGTCATGTGCCCTAACAACTGTTAAAATTTTATGAAGATCGGTCAAAGCGTTGCTGAGATATGGCTGTTTAAGTAAATTTGGCCACGCCTCGGAGCTATTGATTGACATGTGACAGCCAGACTATATGCAAATCTCAAAATGTTTTTAAGCAACTTTGATAATGAGATTCTCCTGAATATTTTGACACCAAGGTTGTGGTGATCCGATAAAAAACCAGGGACTAGTATAAAAAAGTAGGTTTTGCATATTATGCAAATTAGCAAAAAATCTAAGTAGGCGGAGCTTAATGGTTCTTGAGGCTTTTTTGTTTGGCTTGAGCCAAGGAATCCATCAGAAGTGGAATTTTGTTTCTAGGCCCTACGGTTTGGGAGATATGGACCAAAACGCGAAATGGTGCGCTATAGCGCCACCATCAGGCCAATGTGGGTCTCTGTGCTTTAGCACGGTCTCGCAAAGAGACTACACCATCCTGCCAAGTTTGGTCTCCCTGGGCCTTACGGTCTAGGCTGCAGTATGCGTTTTATCAGTAGAAAAATAATAATAAATATAGCCGCAAGCGGCGATTACGGGGTCCAAGCTGAGGTTTGGAAAGATTTTGCACCCACTGGCACAACATTATGTAAAGCTTTATGAAATGTACATGAAAGTATATGAAGCACGTTCGTGAATGAAGTACCTGCTCAAAAAACAGAATCGAAATGGCAGCTTTTTAAACTTATGGTGGAATACTGCCCAAAGTGGGATTCGAACCCCCGTTGTCCACGTGCTTTGTGGCTGGGAGCACATTGCTCTACCCATTGAGCTAATGGGTCTGACTGGATTACAGGCTCAACTCTAACTCTTTTGAGGAAAAGAATGACCTTTGATCTGCACGCATGTTCAGCATAGAAAATGAAAATATTCACAGTACAACCATTTGTGGATGGATTTGGCACAAACTTGGCAGATATCACCTCAGTGGTCTTCTGAATGTGTCTGTCCATTTTCATAACAATCAGACATTATATAGGGGAGTTTTTGAAATATGCAGTTCATATGTCATGACGGTACCATTGTGATGCATATGAAAAATATTAAATAGCAAGAATCTTAGAATTTGTTCCACCAGTTTTGTATTTCACATGCTGCTGGATATTATAATATGTGATTTGAGGTGATGGAGTGAAAATCCTAGGACTAGTATGAAAAGTGTAAATTATATGTATTGGATTATACACAAAAATCTGTACTTTTTTGCAAAGCACTTGCAATTACAAAGTTGTTAGTGATTTTGCAAAGAATCATATGAGATCATGATTGTCCTTCTACATGAAAGCATGTAGGAGTAATTCAGGAATTTCTAGTATAGCGCCACCTAGTGGTGCAATTCCCGTCATACTTTGATATGTATTAGAGGGTGTGTAGATGAACATAATATGTGAGTTTCATGTTAATTGGCATATGATAAGCTTGTGAAAGGTGTACTGAAAGCTGATTGGTCGATAGCGGCGGCCATATTGGACATATGATGGTGCAGGTCAAGGACCTGTGTCATAGGTGCATATAGATGATGCGTACCAAGTTTGGAGTTATTTGGCCAATCGGTGTGGGCAGGAGAGTTTTTTGGCCGTTATAGCGCCACCTAGGTGTGCATGTCTGCCAAAATGCATGTGCAGGTCTAGACACCCAATAGGTACATGTGTGTGAAATTTGGAGTGAATACATGAAAGTATGCCTGAGATACAGCAGAATATGTGGATTTTTGGCGAAGGAATTTTCGACGCTTGACTTGTGATGCATGTGGCCACGCCCATGTGCAGAAATGTGCACTTTGGCTCCATAACAATTAAAGTTCAGACTCTTGTGAGTGCCTGGATACCACATATGTGCATGTATGTGAAAAATCCAGGGACTAGTACGCGCTCAAAAATGTGTGGGTATTTGCATATTATGCAAATTAGCTCGACATGTAAGGGGCGGAGCATATAGCTTCAATGGAACTTTTTTTAGATGAGCTCATGCCTGATCAGATGCAGTTTGAATTTTATCTCTAGGACATACGGTGTAGGAGAAACACCTGTGTAAACTTTTTCATGCGATTTTGTGCGCTATAGCGCCACCTATGGTCGGATCGGGCTGGCGTGTTGCGCCTGAGTAGCGGAGAGGAGTACTACAAGTTGGCCAAAGGAGAAGTCTGTAGGTCTTACGGTTTAGGCTGCACAACGCGTTTTAGCGGAGAAAAAGAATAATAATAATAATAATAATAATCGGAACAATTACAATAGGGTTCCAGCACCGCTGGTGCTTGGACCCCTAATAAGAAAGAAAGAAAGAAAAAACCCGACAATAACAATAGGTTTCCCACACTGTGTGTGTGAACCCTAAATATAGCCGCAAGCGGCAATTGGCGGGTTCACACACGAATAGGCCTCTTGGCCTCAATAGGCAGAGGCCCAAAAGGTCCTTTAGACCCTAAATGTGAAAAAGAAGCTGTTTGAGTGGAAAAAATGCACAAATAAATCAATGTGCAAAAAAAGGTTCAATTGGGGCACTAAAGGGCTAAAAGGATCAAAATAATGTGCATTGGCAAAATAATTCAGATCACAGAACTAAATCACATGCTGAGATCAGCTTTGTGTGTGTTTGTGTGGTATTTCATGTGAGAAATAGTTTTCAGTCAGTTCTGGTGTTTGGCCACTAGATGGAGCCCATGTACTATCATACTGATATCTCATTAATCTCAGTAATGCAATATGACATGTTGGTGAATTAAAAGGTTCATTTCTGGTTAGGCAGTGCACTTTTTGTTATGAGATGTAATTGCAATGTTATAGACCTCATTGATCTGAATCATACAAGCCCCATTACTTGTCTGTATTCTGCATAACAAGATTGCTGCATGAGTTTTTATGATTTCTTAGGTTTTTGGGTACTGTAGCGCCCCTGACAGGCCAATTTAAACCAAACTTGGCCAACCTCACAAGGACTTCAGGATATAAAAGCCTTTCAAATTGGGAGTTGATCACTTACATGGTTTATGAGTTATAGCAATAAAGGTCATTTATGGCATGGCCACAATGATATAATGGGAAAATGGACCAATCAGAAAAATAAAAATCCAACATTTTTTTACTCAGTTTTTACCTACAGAGTCTACTGATTATGCTCATAGCAATTTTTCCATAATTGGATCAAATTCCTATGACTAGTTTGTAAATAGCTATTTTCAAACAATTGATGAATGTGACAAAAGTATGCATTTTTTAACAGGACTTGTAATTGCAAAGTTGTCAGGTCTACTGCAAGGAATAAAAAGAAACAAGTTGCATGTTCCTAAGTGAAAATTTGGAGGAGTTATGCATGATTTTCACAAATAGCGCCACCTAGTGGCCAAATGTTTCAAAACTGCACAGCATGACACATAGTCCTGAGATATGCACAGTGGTGAGGTTTCATGTTGTTTGGCCAATGGTAAGTCTGTCAAATGGCCAATTAATTCAAATAAAAATTAATTGGCTCATGGCGGCCATGTTTTTTGAGTGATGATGTCATCATTGTGTGTCTTGATATCACTTGGGCCCCTGATGATGCCTGTAAAGTTTTGGCTTGATGTGACTAATGGTTTCTGAGATACAGTTTTTCCCATGTTATAGCGCCCCCTATTGGACAATCGTGGCCAGCTTTGACGTATGACCTCGTAGTCATGTGCCCTAACAACGGTTAAAATTTTATGAAGATCGGTCAAAGCGTTGCTGAGATATGGCTGTTTAAGTAAATTTGGCCACGCCTTGGAGCTATTGATTGACATGTGACAACCAGACTGTATGCAAATCTCAAAATGTTTTTAAGCAACTTTGATAATGAGACTCTCCTGAATATTTTGACACCAAGGTTGTGGTGATCGGATGAAAAACCAGGGACTAGTACAAAAAAGTAGGTTTTGCATATTATGCAAATTAGCAAAAAATCTAAGTAGGCGGAGCTTAATGGTTCTTGAGGCTTTTTTGTTTGGCTTGAGCCAAGGAATCCATCAGAAGTGGAATTTTGTTTCTAGGCCCTACGGTTTGGGAGATATGGACCAAAACGCAAAATGGTGCGCTATAGCGCCACCATCAGGCCAATGTGGGTCCCTGTCTCTATTTCTCTCATTGCACACCTGCTGCACCTTGCTGGCAAGTTTGGTCTTTCTGGGCCTTACGGTCTAGGCTGCAGTATGCGTTTTACAGGGGGAAAAATAATAATAATAAATATAGCCGCAAGCGGCGATTGGCGGGTTCACACAAAAAAAGGCAAAAAAGCCCAAAGGGTCTTTTAGACCAACAAATTGGCCTCTTGGCCTCAATAGGCAAAAAGAAGCCCAATAGGTCCTTTAGACCCAAAAGTGAATAGAAGCTGTTTGATTGGAAAAAATGCATAAGTAAATCAATGTGACAAAACATTCAATTCAACTGAGGCACTAAAGGCCCAAAAGGATCAAAATAATGTGTATTGGCAAAATGATTCAGATCACAGAACTAAATCACATGCTGAGATCAGCATTGTGTGCATTTGTGTGGTGTTTCATGTGAGCAATTGTTTTCAGTCAGTTTCGGTGTTTGGCCACTAGATGGAGCCCAAGTACTATCATACTGATATCTCATTAATCTCAGTAATGCAATGACATTTTGGTGAATTAAAAGGTTCATTTCTGGTCAGGCAGTGCACTTTTTGTTATGAGTTGTATTTGCAATGTTATAGACCTCATTGATCTGAATCATACAAGCCCCATTACTTGTCTGTATTCTGCATAACAAGATTGCTGCGTGAGTTTTTATGATTTCTCAGGTTTTTGGGTACTGTAGCGCCTCCAACAGGCCAATTTGAACCAAACTTGGCCTACCTCACAAGGACTTCAGTGTATAAAAGCCTTTCAAATTGGGAGTTGATCACTTACATGGTTTATGAGTTATAGCAATAAAGGTCATTTATGGCATGGCCAGAAGGATATAATGGAAAAATTGACCAATCAGAAAAATAAAAATGCAATATTTTTTCCATATTTAGTTAACTACAGTGTCTACTGATTATGCCTATGCCATTTTTGCCATCATTGGATCAAATTCCTAGGACTAGTTCTTAAAGAGCTATTTTCAAACAATTGATGAATGTGACAAAAGTATGCATTTTTTAATAGGACTTGTAATTGCAAAGTTGTCAGGTCTACTGCAAGGTATAAAAAGAAACAAGTTGCATGTTCCTAAGTGAAAATTTGGAGGAGTTATGCATGATTTTCACAAATAGCGCCACCTAGTGGCCAAATGTTTCAACACTGCACAGTATGACACATAGTCCTGGGATATGCACAGTGATGAGGTTTCATGTTGATTGGCCAATGGTAAGTCTGTCAAATGGCCAATTAATTCAAATAAAAATTAATTGGCTCATGGCGGCCATGTTTTTTGAGTGATGAGGTCATCATTGTGTGCCTTGATACCACTTGGGCCCCTGATGATGCCTGTAAAGTTTGGGCTTGATGTGACTAATGGTTTCTGAGAAACAAATTTCCCCATGTTATAGCGCCCCCTTTTGGACAATCGTGGCCAGCTTTGACCTGTGACCTCTGAGTCATGTGCCCTAACAACTGATAAATTTTCATAAAGATAGGTCAAAGCATTGCTGAGATATAGCTGCTGAAGTCAATTTGGCCACGCCTCAGAGCTATTGATTGACATGTGACAACCAGACTGTATACCAATGTCACAGTTTTGTTGATGTTCCTTGATAATGAGATTCTTGTGAATATTTTGACACCAAGATTGTGGTGATCAGATGAAAAACCAGGGACTAGTATGAAAAAGTAGGTTTTGCATATTATGCAAATTAGCAAAAATCTAAGTAGGCGGAGCTTAATGGTTCTTGAGGCTTTTTTGTTTGTCTGGAGCCAAGGAATGCACCTGAAGTGGAATTTTGTTTCTACGACCTACGGGGTGGGAGATATGAACCCAAACGCAAAATGCTGCGCTATAGCGCCACCATCAGGCCAATTTGGGTGTCTGTACTTAAGCACGGTCCCGCAAACAGACTACACCAGTCTGCCAAGTTTGGTCTCCCTGGGCCTTACGGTTTAGGCTGCAGTATGCGTTTTATGCGGAGAAAAATAATAATAATAAATATAGCCGCAAGCGGCGATTGGCGGGTTCACACAAAAAAAGGCAAAAAAGCCCAAAGGGTCTTTTAGACCAACAAATTGGCCTCTTGGCCTCAATAGGCAAAAAGAAGCCCAATAGGTCCTTTAGACCCAAAAGTGAATAGAAGCTGTTTGAGTGGAAAAAATGCATAAGTAAATCAATGTGACAAAACATTCAATTCAACTGAGGCACTAAAGGCCCAAAAGGATCAAAATAATGTGTATTGGCAAAATGATTCAGATCACAGAACTAAATCACATGCTGAGATCAGCTTTGTGTGTGTGTGTGTGGTGTTTCATGTGAGCAATAGTTTTCAGTCAGTTCTGGTGTTTGGCCACTAGATGGAGCCCAAGTACTACCATACTGATATCTCATTAATCTCAGAAATGAAATAGGATATTTTGGTGAAATAAAAGGTTCATTTCTGGTCAGGCAGTGCACTTTTTGTTATGAGATGCAATTGCAATGTTATAGACCTCATTGATCTGAATCATACAAGCCCCATTACTTGTCTGTATTCTCCATAACAGCATTGCTGCATGAGTTTTTATGATTTCTTAGGTTTTTGGGTGCTGTAGCGCCCCCGACAGGCCAATTTGAAGCAATCTTGGCCTACCTCACAAGGACCTCAGTCTATAAAAGCCTTTCAAATTGGGAGTTGATCACTTACATGGTTTATGAGTTATAGCAATAAAGGTCATTTATGGCATGGCCAGAAGGATATAATGGAAAAATTGACCAATCAGACAAATAAAAATGCAACATTTTTTCCATATTTAGTTAACTACAGTGTCTACAGATTATGCCTATGCCATTTTTGCCATCATTGGATCAAATTCCTAGGACTAGTTCTTAAAGAGCTATTTTCAAACAATTGATGAATGTGACAAAAGTATGCGTTTTTTAATAGGACTTGTAATTGCAAAGTTGTCAGGTCTACTGCAAGGTATAAAAAGAAACAAGTTGCATGTTCCTAAGTGGAAATTTGGAGGAGTTATGCATGATTTTCACAAATAGCGCCACCTAGTGGCCAAATGTTTCAACACTGCACAGTATGACACATAGTCCTGGGATATGCACAGTGATGAGGTTTCATGTTGATTGGCCAATGGTAAGTCTGTCAAATGGCCAATTAATTCAAATAAAAATTAATTGGCTCATGGCGGCCATGTTTTTTGAGTGATGAGGTCATCATTGTGTGCCTTGATACCACTTGGGCCCCTGATGATGCCTGTAAAGTTTGGGCTTGATGTGACTAATGGTTTCTGAGAAACAAATTTCCCCATGTTATAGCGCCCCCTATTGGACAATCGTGGCCAGCTTTGACCTGTGGCCTCTGAGTCATGTGCCCTAACAACTGATAAATTTTCATAAAGATAGGTCAAAGCATTGCTGAGATATAGCTGCTGAAGTCAATTTGGCCACGCCTCAGAGCTATTGATTGACATGTGACAACCAGACTGTATACCAATGTCACAGTTTTGTTGATATTCCTTGATAATGAGATTCTTGTGAATATTTTGACACCAAGATTGTGGTGATCAGATGAAAAACCAGGGACTAGTATAAAAAAGTAGGTTTTGCATATTATGCAAATTAGCAAAAAATCTAAGTAGGCGGAGCTTAATGGTTCTTGAGGCTTTTTTGTTTGTCTGGAGCCAAGGAATGCACCTGAAGTGGAATTTTGTTTCTACGACCTACGGGGTGGGAGATATGGACCAAAACGCAAAATGCTGCGCTATAGCGCCACCATCAGGCCAATGTGGGTCTCTGTACTTTAGCACGGTCCCGCAAACAGACTACACCAGTCTGCCAAGTTTGGTCTCCCTGGGCCTTACGGTTTAGGCTGCAGTATGCGTTTTATGCGGAGAAAAATAATAATAATAAGAAGAAAAAAAAAGAAGAAAAATTCGAGCAATTACAATAGGTTTCCCACACTACGTGTGTGAACCCTAATAATAAGAAAAATCTCAGCAATTACAATAGGTTTCCCACACTACGTGTGTGAACCCTAAATATAGCCGCAAGCGGCAATTGGCGGGTTCACACACAAATAGGCCACTTGGCTTCAATAGGCAATAGACCCAATAGGTCCTTTAGACCCAAAAGAAGCTGTTTGAGTGGAAAAAATGCACAAATAAATCAATGTGCAAAAAAATGTTCAATTGGGGCACTAAAGGCCCAAAAAGGATCAAAATAATGTGTATTGGCAAAATGATTCAGATCACAGAACTAAATCACATGCTGAGATCAGCTTTGTGTGTGTTTGTGTGGTGTTTCATGTGAGCAATAGTTTTCAGTCCGTTTCAATGTATGGCCACTAGATGGAGCCCAAGTACTACCATACTGATATCTCATTAATCTCAGTAATGCAATATGACATTTTGGTGAATTAAAAGGTTCATTTCTGGTCAGGCAGTGCACTTTTTGTTATAAGATGCAATTGCAATGTTATAGAACTTATTGATCTGGATCATACAAGACCAATTACTTGTCTGTATTCTGCATAACAAGATTGCAGCATGAGTTTTTATGTTTTCTTAGGTTTTTGGGTACTGTAGCGCCCCCGACAGGCCAATTTGAACAAAACTTGGCATGCCTCACAAGGACTTCAGGATATAAAAGCCTTTCAAATTGGGAGTTGATTGCATACATGGTTCATGAGTTATAGCAATATAGGTCATATATGGCATGGCCACAATGATATAATGGGAAAATAGACCAATCAGAAAAATAAAAATCCAAAATTTTTTTAATCACTTTTTACCTACAGAGTCTACTGATTATGCTCATAGCAATTTTGCCATAATTGGATCAAATTCCTATGACTAGTTTCTAAAGAGCTATTTTCAAACAATTGATGAATGTGACAAAAGTATGCATTTTTTAACAGGACTTGTAATTGCAAAGTTGTCAGTTCTACTGCAAGGAATAAAAAGAAACAAGTTGCATGTTCCTAAGTGAAAATTTGGAGGAGTTATGCATGATTTTCACAAATAGCGCCACCTAGTGGCCAAACGTTTTAAAACTGCACAGCATGACACATAGTCCTGAGATATGCACAGTGGTGAGGTTTCATGTTGTTTGGCCAATGGTAAGTCTGTCAAATGGCCAATTATTTCAAATAAAAATTAATTGGCTCATGGCGGCCATGTTTTTTGAGTGATGATGTCATCATTGTGTGTCTTGATATCACTTGGGCCCCTGATGATGCCTGTAAAGTTTTGGCTTGATGTGACTTATGGTTTCTGAGATACAGTTTTTCCCATGTTATAGCGCCCCCTATTGGACAATCGAGGCCAGCTTTGACCTATGACCTCGGAGTCATGTGCCCTAACAACTGTTAAAATTTTATGAAGATCCGTCAAAGCGTTGCTGAGATATGGCTGTTTAAGTAAATTTGGCCACGCCTTGGATCTATTGATTGACATGTGACAACCAGACTGTATGCAAATCTCAAAATGTTTTTAAGCAACATTGATAATGAGATTCTCCTGAATATTTTGACACCAAGGTTGTGGTGATCCGATGAAAAACCAAGGAGTAGTAGGAAAAAGTAGGTTTTGCATATTATGCAAATTAGCAAAAAATCTAAGTAGGCGGAGCTTAATGGTTCTTGAGGCTTTTTTGTTTGTCTGGAGCCAAGGAATGCACCTGAAGTGGAATTTTGTTTCTAGGACCTACGGGGTGGGAGATATGAACCCAAACGCAAAATGCTGCGCTATAGCGCCACCATCAGGCCAATTTGGGTGTCTGTACTTAAGCACGGTCCCGCAAACAGACTACACCAGTCTGCCAAGTTTGGTCTCCCTGGGCCTTACGGTCTAGGCTGCAGTATGCGTTTTATGCGGAGAAAAATAATAATAAATATAGCCGCAAGCGGCAATTGGCGGGTTCACACACGAATAGGCTTCTTGGCCTCAATAGGCAGAGGCCCAAAAGGTCCTTTAGACCCCAAAATGTGAAAAGAAGCTGTTTGAGTGGAAAAAATGCACAAATAAATCAATGTGCAAAAAAAGGTTCAATTGGGGCACTAAAGGCCCAAAAGGATCAAAATAATATGTATTGGCAAAATTATTCAGATCACAGAACTAAATCACATGCTGAGATCAGCTTTGTGTGTGTTTGTGTGGTGTTTCATGTGAGAAATAGTTTTCAATCAGTTCCGGTGTTTGGCCACTAGATGGAGCCCAAGTACTATCATACTGATATCTCATTAATCTCAGTAATGCAATGACATTTTGGTGAATTAAAAGGTTCATTTCTGGTCAGGCAGTGCACTTTTTGTTATGAGATGTAATTGCAATGTTATAGACCTCATTGATCTGAATCATACAAGCCCCATTACTTGTCTGTATTCTGCATAACAAGATTGCTGCATGAGTTTTTATGATTTCTCAGGTTTTTGGGTACTGTAGCGCCTCCGACAGGCCAATTTGAACCAAACTTGGCAGACCTCACAGGGACCTCAGTGTATAAAAGCCTTTCAAATTGGGAGTTGATCACTTACATGGTTTATGAGTTATAGCAATAAAGGTCATTTATGGCATGGCCAGAAGGATATAATGGAAAAATTGACCAATCAGACAAATAAAAATGCAACATTTTTTCCATATGTAGTTAACTACAGTGTCTACAGATTATGCCTATGCCATTTTGCCATCATTGGATCAAATTCCTAGGACTAGTTCTTAAAGAGCTATTTTCAAACAATTGATGAATGTGACAAAAGTATGCATTTTTTAATAGGACTTGTAATTGCAAAGTTGTCAGGTCTACTGCAAGGAATAAAAAGAAACAAGTTGCATGTTCCTAAGTGAAAATTTGGAGGAGTTATGCATGATTTTCACAAATAGCGCCACCTAGTGGCCAAATGTTTTAAAACTGCACAGCATGACACATAGTCCTGAGATATGCACAGTGGTGAGGTTTCATGTTGATTGGCCAATGGTAAGTCTGTCAAATGGCCAATTAATTCAAATAAAAATTAATTGGCTCATGGCGGCCATGTTTTTTGAGTGATGATGTCATCATTGTGTGTCTTGATATCACTTGGGCCCCTGATGATGTCTGTAAAGTTTTGGCTTGATGTGACTAATGGTTTCTGAGAAACAGTTTTTCCCATGTTATAGCGCCCCCTATTGGACAATCGTGGCCAGCTTTGACCTATGACCTCGGAGTCTTGTGCCCTAACAACTGTTAAAATTTTATGAAGATCCGTCAAAGCGTTGCTGAGATATAGCTGTTTAAGTAAATTTGGCCACGCCCCAGAGCTATTGATTGACATGTGACAACCAGACTGTATGCAAATCTCAAAATGTTTTTAAGCAACTTTGATAATGAGATTCTCCTGAATATTTTGACACCAAGGTTGTGGTGATCCGATGAAAAACCAGGGACTAGTATAAAAAAGTAGGTTTTGCATATTATGCAAATTAGCAAAAAATCTAAGTAGGCGGAGCTTAATGGTTCTTGAGGCTTTTTTGTTTGTCTGGAGCCAAGGAATGCACCTGAAGTGGAATTTTGTTTCTAGGACCTACGGTGTGGGAGATATGGACCAAAACGCAAAATGGTGCGCTATAGCGCCACCATCAGGCCAATATGGGTCTCTGTACTTGTGCTCGGTCTTGCAAAGAGACTACACCTTTCTGCCAAGTTTCATGGTTGTAGGATGTATGCCGTAGGCTGTAGTTACAGTTTTAGATTATTATCTAAGCAATTATAATTGCCAATATAGCCGCAAGCGGCAATTGGCGGGTTCACACACGAATAGGCCTCTTGGCCTCAATAGGCAGAGGCCCAAAAGGTCCTTTAGACCCCAAAATGTGAAAAGAAGCTGTTTGAATGGAAAAAATGCACAAATAAATCAATGTGCAAAAAAAGGTTCAGTTGAGGCACTAAAGGCCCAAAAGGATCAAAATAATGTGTATTGGCAAAATGATTCAGATCACAGAACTAAATCACATGCTGAGATCAGCTTTGTGTGTGTTTGTGTGGTGTTTCATGTGAGCAATAGTTTTCAGTCTGTTCTGGTGTTTGGCCACTAGATGGGACCCAAGTACTACCATACTGATATCTCATTAATCTCATTAATGAAATAGGACATTTTGGTGACTTAAAAGGTTCATTTCTGGTCAGGCAGTGTACTTTATGTAAAAAAAAAAGATTCAGTTGAGGCACTAAAGGCCCAAAAGGATCAAAATAATGTGTATTGGCAAAATGATTCAGATCACAGAACTAAATCACATGCTGAGATCAGCTTTGTGTGTGTTTGTGTGGTGTTTCATGTGAGCAATAGTTTTCAGTCAGTTTCGGTGTTTGGCCACTAGATGGAGCCCAAGTACTATCATACTGATAACTCATTAATCTCAGTAATGCAATGACATTTTGGTGAATTAAAAGGTTCATTTCTGGTCAGGCAGTGCACTTTTTGTTATGAGATGTAATTGCAATGTTATAGATCTCATTGAGCTGAATCATACAAGGCCAATTACTTGTCTGTATTATGCATAACAAGATTGCAGCATGCGTTTTTATGATTTTATAGGTTTTTGGGTACTGTAGCGCCCCCGACAGTTTGAACCAAACTTGGTATACCTCACAAAGACCTCAGGCTATAAATGGTTTTTTGAGTGATGATGTCATCATTGTGTGTCTTGATATCACTTGGGCCCCTGATGATGCCTGTAAAGTTTTGGCTTGATGTGACTAATGGTTTCTGAGAAACAGTTTTTCCCATGTTATAGCGCCCCCTATTGGACAATCGTGGCCAGCTTTGACCTGTTACCTCTGAGTCATTTGCCCTAACAACTGATAAATTTTCATGAAGATTGGTCAAAGCGTTGCTGAGATACAGCTTCTTAAGTAAATTTGGCCACTCCTCTGACCTATTGATTGACATGTGACAACCAGACTGTATGGAAATGTCGAAATGTTTGATAATGAGATTCTTGTGAATATTTTGACACCAAAATCGTATAAAAAAGTAGTTTTGCTTATTATGCAAATTAGCAAAAAATCTAAGTGGGCGGTTCTTGAGGCTTTTTCGTTTGGCTTGAGCCAAGGAATGCAACTGAAGTGGAATTTTATTTCTAGGACCTACAGTGTGGGAGATATGGACCAAAAGAAGAAGAAACAACCTAACAATTACAATAGGTTTCCCACACTATGTGTGTGAACCCTAATAATAAGAAAAATTTCAGCAATTACAATATGTTTCCCACGTATTGTGTGGTGGTTGACGGGGGGATGTTTGTGTGAGTGGCAGCGTGTGTGGGAGACTGTGGCTCTGTGTCACTCCCTGCTGAACCTGTGACTGAGATGCAAACACTTGAGTAAGCATGTGTGTGCCTGTGCTTGTGCACGTGTGTGTTTGTGTCGTCACTGGGTAGGTATGGCTAGGGCAATGTGTATTTGAAAGCCATAAGTAGGCCAGTACATGTGTGTGTGCATGTGTAATAGACTGAGAGAGATAGGCTTGGTGTGATTGAGAGTGTTCATGAATTAGGGCTGTATATGTGAATGTGTGTGTTTGTGTTTGCGTATAATGGGCAATATTATGCCTTAACATACTATGTGAGTTGCATGTGAATTGAAATATGAACAGCTTGAGAAATCTGTACACTCCAGTGCACTGATGATTTCTGCATTCACGTGGACTTTCTTTCATCGTAAGACACTATGAAGCACTACAGGACTCACACAATGCTTGAAAAATACTGCAATTAATGGGCCACTTGTTATGCACATTTGCACCTCTACCATGACATTTGTTGCACAGATTGGCTACTGGTGTTTAGTCGTCTTCTCATACCACATACAGAAGCACTATCATAGTGCCTACGACTTCTCAGGAATGACAACTAAGTAGATGACTATGCTTGTCGTAATCATAATTATTAGTTATTTCTTGTAGGACTACATTGTTTAACATGCTGTATATATCCTTCACACAGCTCTTATTGATTGTCAGTTGTTTATCTTTGTAAACCAAAACAAACCCATCACTCATCATTTCATCTTTAATAAAAATATTTGCCAATCATCTACTCGTGTACATTGTGACTTTCACTCAGTTTGCATATATAAACCACTTGGCCTTTGACTGCACGTGTGTGTGTGTGTGTGTGTGCGTGCGTTAAGTGGTTAAGTGCTCAGCAACCTCTAGATGGAAGAGTAAAAGGGAAAGGCTACATATTGCTTTTCCTCACCTAGTTGAGCTCTGAAATCAAGCCCTCCCCAAAACTGGGCAGAGCTGTGGGCTGAGGAGTCAGACTCACCCTGGCATTCGCTGTTTAGACTTTCACTACACAGCAGTGAGTGTGTGTATAATGGGCAGTGTCAGTTGTCACAGTGAACTCACATGTCTGACAAGACAGGAGTGTGCCTGTGACGTTTGGTGTGAGTACATGAAAGCATTCATGAGCTAGAGCTGTATTTGTTTGTGTATGTGTGTGTGTGATAGAGAGAGTGTGTGAGTGTTATCAAAAACAAACTAAATGTTAGTTTGTGCATGTGATTGTTAGTCCCTGAAGTATGGATAAGAATGGCTAGGGCAGTGTAGTTATGGGGCAGTTGCAATATGAAATATATATGTCATGAAGAGGTTTTAGGAGTGTCAGTTGTCACAGACAACTCACATGTCTGATGATGGTGTATGTAGTGTATGTGCTGAACCTATGACTGAGATGCGTAAGCATGTATGTAATCACTGGGTAGGTATGGGTGAAGCAATGTGTATATGAAACCAATAGGTAGGCCAGTGCATGTGTGTGCATGTATAATAAAGAGAGAGAGAGAGAGAGAGAGAGAGAGAGAGAGAGAGAGAGAGAGAGAGATAGGTTTGTTGTGATTATGTGAAAGTGTTCATGAGTAAGGGCTGTATGTGAATGTGTGTCTGTGTGTGTATAATGGGCAGTGTTAGTTGTCACAGTGAGCATGTCTGACATAATATGGTGGAGTGTGTAATACAGAGAGAGATAAGAGGGAGAAAAGACCATGTGTAGTGAGTACTGTAGGTAGATCTGTGAGTGTTTATGCTATATGTGATACGTTTTGATTAGAATGCTTGAAGTGGATTTCTTAATGAGAAGTCTAGACAATAGGCCTATGAGGCAGTAAAAAACATGACTAAATAATAATAAAAAAAAAAACAGAATTTATCAACATGCTGACAAATACTTATTTTGGTTTGTCATGGTGTTCTTGTGGTAGCCAAGTATAATAAAGAAAGTGAGTGCATGTTTACTTACAGGGCTGTGTGTGTGCGTTTTTGAGGCCATGGGACATGAAAACCACACAAGACATTTACTTCTAATTATTTGATTTTCAGAATCATAAATATTAGGATCACAACAAATGTGATGGCTTTAAAAGACTGACTAATGTGGACTTAAAGTCATTGTGGTTGTTGAAGGGTGTCTGCTGCCCGTGTATCCTGTTCTGGTCGATGGCCCCGCCCCAGAATGTTCCCTCGCACGTGCGATCAGGTTCTTTCGTTCATTCTGCTCTTGTTGAGGTAAGATGTGCTTTGGTCTCTTAAGTAGTGTAAGACAATTGTCTAAAATGTGCTGTTTTTTAATATGCTGGGTTAATGTTCTTGTTTGTGATAAAGTTACTTGTGTGTACGTAAAGTTTAGTGAGGGAGATAATGAGATAAATTAAGAATAAAAGTATGTTATAATGTAATTAGCGCGTGTGCTAGTTCAATGCTATCATGCTGTTTGCGCTTAGCATGCTAGTCCGATTAGACAAATGTCAGAAATGTGTTGTTTTTGACGTCGGATTTTTGCTCTAGATTGTTTGGTTAATTGTGTTTAGATGGACGTTTTAGTGTATGAGATGGCAAATGAGCTAAATAAAGGATTAAAGTATGTTATAACGTGGTTAGTGCGTTCGCTAGTACAACGCTAGCATGTTCCGTGCGTATGCTAGCGGAACGTTTTTGTGCTGTTGTAGTTGTCCAGAGTGCCATCAGTTTTCATTTATATTGCCTAGTTCTTTCATGAAAACGAGTTATTTGATGTTACATATATTTGCAGTGTACATGTATGAGCAAGTATACATGATTTGTACATGTATGAGTAAGAGCGGTTTTGTAGTTGCTCTAAGATGGCGTGTGGGTCTTGTGCCTGTAATGGCGGCGCCCAGTGCAGCTGACCACGAGGGCGCTGGCTGAGTAGGCGTGGTTGTAGATGTAGTGAAGTAGTAGCACTTACACGTACTGATTTATAACTGTACAATCGGGCGATTCGTGTATATGGTTTAATGTAGCCCAGATAATGGTGTATTTGGGTAAATGAAGCGTCTGCTGGGTCGAGTGTTGCTATGCATGTTTTGTGCTCGTTGGAAAACCTGGTCACGCACAGGTTTTAATTTTTTTAGTCAAAATAATGGACTATGAGTATGTTATGTATATAATTTTTTACGTTGTGTATAAAAATGTACGTGCTTGCAGAGGCAATTTGTGCTTTTTATACTAGTCTGAATGTGAATGTTTTTTTGTGTCGGTGGTTTGTCAGCACCAAAATGTATGTGAAATATGAATAGACGTCTATCACATTGCAAATGTAAATGGAGTTATTGCATTTGAATTTTGAGCTCAAAGTTGCTTGTATGTGTGGAACATGCGTGTTAGGCTACATTTTCATTTTAATATTGACACAGAAAAGCTTCCATACTTATATACACTAGCCCAAAAACTTGATAAGTATGGTGCTTTAGTGACGCTGTATAACTGTAGCCTTAAGTAGAATAGAAAGATTCTAAGTGTCCAATTAATGATTCATGTCGTTATAGCAGCTTTTTAAAATTATACATATGAATTATTTTAACCCATTAATGTTTACTAACTGTTACAAATGTGTTCTGTCTATTTTCTATGAATTGCCTGTTGGTGAAGGAGAATTCTGCTGGAACACATTAAAGGTATGTTTGAAGTGTATCGTGTATGAGCAGTGGTTGAACTGGTATACTTTTATAAAACGGTGCACACAATGAATGGTGAGAGTAGTTGATGTGCTGCAGAATAATTGTTCATTTATGATGAGTATCTGTAGTGATATGTAAACACTTGGAAGCAATAATGTAAAATGTATAGAAGAGAACTCAGAAACTGCAGCTCCAACTTCTCAAAGTCCTGTTCAATGTGTACCCTGTCTTAATTGTGCTTTGATGTTTGAAACTTGATTAGGTACAGTAAGTTAACCTGCTTATTGCCTAGACTAAATTTATACTCCTATTTGGAACAGAGTAAACTGCAGTGTAGCGGATGTCTTGAAGTAGTCTTCATTGTATTCTGTGTTGAGGACAATTTGATGCATTCTCACAGTTTAATTGGCTCATGAATATTCTGTCCAATAGTTTAAAGATTATGCAGCAGTAATTACATTAATGCAGTGAATGTGTAGTATTTGCGCTAGAAATATTTAATGCATGCTATAAAATAGCCCATCAAATGGTAATACACTTGTGAGTATGTGCAACAGGTATCACATGTGCTGCTGATTACATGATACTGATCAACTTTGAAAGATGTGAAATGTGCTGTTGGTGTGACAATTAAGACACAAGAATAATAACACACACACACACAACGCCTGCTGGTTGAAGATGCCACACACACGCGATAATCTTGGAGCAACGCCTGCTGGATGAAGATGCCACACACAACGCCTGCTGGATGAAGATGCCACACACACATGCATTTTAGCTGTGGAGTTGATTTTGTGTTGAGTGGTGTATACAAAATTATTATATAGTATTATTAATTTAACAACCTGTGTTGAAATTGATGCTTAGAAGTTAGAATGGACTAATATTTTAATTATTTTCACATTTTCATTTTAAAATTAACATAGATAAACTTCCATACCATACTTATATACACTAGCCAAATAACTTGATAAGTATGGGGCTTTAGTAATGCTGTATAACTGTAGCCTTAAGTAGAATAGAAAGATTCTAAGTGTTTGTCCAATTGATGATTCATGTCGTTATAGCAGCTTTTTAAAATTATACATATGAATTTTTTAACCCCTTAATGTTTACTAACTGTTACAAATGTGTTTTGTCTATTTTGTATGAATAGCTTGTTGGTGAAGGAGAATTGTGGTGAAGGAGAATTGTGCTGGAACACATTAAAGGTACGTTTGAAGTGTATCGTGTATGAGCAGTGGTTGAACTGGTATACCTTTATAAAACGGTGCACACAATGAATGGTGAGAGTAGTTGATGTGTTGCAGAATAATTGTTCATTTATGATGAGTATCTGTAGTGATATGTAAACACTTGGAAGCAATAATGTAAAATGTATAGAAGAGAACTCAGAAACTGCAGCTCCAACTTCTCAAAGTCCTGTTCAATGTGTACCCTGTCTTAATTGTGCTTTGATGTTTGAAACTTGATTAGGTACAGTAAGTTAACCTGCTTATTGCCTAGACTAAATTTATACTCCTATTTGGAACAGAGTAAACTGCAGTGTAGCGGATGTCTTGAAGTAGTCTTCATTGTATTCTGTGTTGAGGACAATTTGATGCATTCTCACAGTTTAATTGGCTCATGAATATTCTGTCCAATAGTTTAAAGATTATGCAGCAGTAATTACATTAATGCAGTGAATGTGTAGTATTTGCGCTAGAAATATTTAATGCATGCTATAAAATAGCCCATCAAATGGTAATACACTTGTGAGTATGTGCAACAGGTATCACATGTGCTGCTGATTACATGATACTGATCAACTTTGAAAGATGTGAAATGTGCTGTTGGTGTGACAATTAAGACACAAGAATAATAACACACACACACACAACGCCTGCTGGTTGAAGATGCCACACACACGCGATAATCTTGGAGCAACGCCTGCTGGATGAAGATGCCACACACAACGCCTGCTGGATGAAGATGCCACACACACATGCATTTTAGCTGTGGAGTTGATTTTGTGTTGAGTGGTGTATACAAAATTATTATATAGTATTATTAATTTAACAACCTGTGTTGAAATTGATGCTTAGAAGTTAGAATGGACTAATATTTTAATTATTTTCACATTTTCATTTTAAAATTAACATAGATAAACTTCCATACCATACTTATATACACTAGCCAAATAACTTGATAAGTATGGGGCTTTAGTAATGCTGTATAACTGTAGCCTTAAGTAGAATAGAAAGATTCTAAGTGTTTGTCCAATTGATGATTCATGTCGTTATAGCAGCTTTTTAAAATTATACATATGAATTTTTTAACCCCTTAATGTTTACTAACTGTTACAAATGTGTTTTGTCTATTTTGTATGAATAGCTTGTTGGTGAAGGAGAATTGTGGTGAAGGAGAATTGTGCTGGAACACATTAAAGGTACGTTTGAAGTGTATCGTGTATGAGCAGTGGTTGAACTGGTATACCTTTATAAAACGGTGCACACAATGAATGGTGAGAGTAGTTGATGTGCTGCAGAATAATTGTTCATTTATGATGAGTATCTGTAGTGATATGTAAACACTTGGAAGCAATAATGTAAAATGTATAGAAGAACTCAGAAATCGCAGCTCCAACTTCTCAAAGTCCTGTTCAATGTGTACCCTGTCTTAATTGTGCTTTGAGGTTTGAAACTTTTAATCACATTAATGCAGTGAATGTGTAGTTATTGTGCTAGATATATTTAATGCATGCTATAAAATAGCCCATCAAATGGTAATACAGTTGTGAGTATGTGCAACAGGTATCACATGTGGTGCTGCTTACATGATACTGATCAACTTTGAAAGATGTGAAATGTGCTGTTGGTGTGACAATTAAGACACAAGAATAACACACACACACACAACGCCTGCTGGTTGAGGATGCCACTCAACGCCTGCTGGTTGAGGATGCCACTCAACGCCTGCTGGTTGAGGATGCCACTCAACGCCTGCTGGTTGAGGATGCCACTCAACGCCTGCTGGTTGAGGATGCCACTCAACGCCTGCTAGATGATGTGCCACACACACAAGATTAATCTTGGAGCAATGCCTGCTGTATGAAGATGACACACACATGCATTTTAGCTGTGAAGTTGATTTAGTGTTGAGTGGTGGTATACAAAATTATTATATAGTGAGTAAACATGGTTGAGTTTAGTGTCCAGTTGAGTAAGTGCACAAATGATGAGGTGAACAATGTATTATTAATTTAACTACTATTGAAATTAATGCTTAGAAGTTAGCATGGGCACGATAACACCCAGCAACATTGTCATAATACATATTCTGTTTCACAATGCATTATGTGGTAATATGTTTTAATTGCTAAAGTGGAACCAAATGGAATGTTTTTGTTTAACTTGTCTGTTAGATTAACTACGCTATTGGAACAAAGACATTTAATGTGTTAAATTGTTTATTTATATATACACTAAGTGATCAGTGCTTAGCACAAGTAGAGTATATGAAACAGCTGTTACACAGGTGCTGCTGACATCAAGCTCCTGAATCAGATGAAGAATGAATGTTGGCGTTCCAAGGAAGAAGCAAGAATGTCCTGTTGAAGCAAAGCCTGCTGAACACATCTCACACACAATACATTTTTAAACTGTTGAGCTGAAAGTGTTTAGTGATGTACATATTTGCAACTTAAGCTTGTCTGATCAAGTATTCTGATGTGGTTATTTGTTTTAAAGCTATACAGCATTTAAATGAGCAGTAAAGCGTGGTTTTGCTCATTGTATTCTGAAAAATGTACATTAGTGGAAATGGTCCCTTGAATCAAGTCCCTTGATTATAAAGTAATGCTTAGTTTGTATAACATGGTGTTAGGAAGGCATTTACTTCACAGTAATTTCTATATGCAATACTGTAACAATGTATGCAAGTAAGAAATTAGTCATGAATACACCTGTCACGAATACAATGTCTGTTCTGATTTTTTTTAACCTTTTTTCTTTTTATGATTTGATATGTGCTGTTTGTATTAAGTAATATTGATTGATTAGTATGTCGTGTTGGGATAGACATAGGTTTTGACTGGTTGTGTGTTTGTATTTTCAGATGCCTCGCACGAAAGCTTCGCTGAGGTCGGCTGCAGCCAGGAGGAGGATTACGGAGCGGCTTGTGGCTCAGACTGACGGGGTTCTGGCTTTTTCCCCTGACAAAAAGGTCCTGACTGAGACTGTTCCTGTGAGCCACAGCTGTCCTGCAGACCAGATCTCGTCTCTGACTGACGGGGTTATGCCTTCATCCCTTGACAAAAAAGGTCTGACTGACACGGGAGTGCTCCTGAAGAGCACTCCTCAAAGCAATTTACAAACTCAAGCTGCCAAATACCTGCCAAATACCTTGCCAAATACCTTGCCAAATACCTTGCCAAATATCTTGCCAAATACCTTGCCAAATACCTTGCCAAATACAATTGCCAAATACTTGCCAAATACCTTACCAGATACAAGCTGCAAAACTGATTCTGATGAATGTGTACATGTGGATATGCTCAGAGGTTCTTTTCATCAAGCTCATCCAAAGTTTGGCATAAACAGTAACAAACAATGTGTTGCAAATAGTATTACTGCCATCATGACTAACAAAGTAAAAAATGTGCTTTCTTGGACAATCAGAGACCTTGATGATGTTCTGCTGAATGGTGACAGATTCTACAGCAATATAAGAGATGCCGGCAAAATTCATGATCCATTGGGCTATTTATATGTTACAGATGTACCTACAGAATACACTGTGTGTGGATATGACTTTTCAATAAATTTTCATGATGAAATGTTTACTGGGAAGTTTGGTGTCACTGAATATGGACCGTTACAAAACGTTCTTATGTCACATGATGAGGCAATCCGAAGAGTGTTTATGCAATGTGAAGCATGTTTGTTTACTGTTAAAGAGAATACATGCGCTATCATTAAACAAGACTCCTGGTATGTGCTGATTGACTCTCATTCACGAAGCGAAAACGGTGCACGTATTGATTCAGGCAAGAGTTTGGCTGCTTTTTATGCTGACATGGAATCATTACTTAACCACGTTATGATACTTGGTCAGTCACTGAAAGCTGAAGGAGCACAATTTGAAGTTACTGGTGTTGTTGTGAACATAACTGGCAGAAGCACAGCGGAAGAGAAAACACAAGATGGTTTGTCTGTCACTACACACCGAGAGCTCTACAGCAGTGTGCTAAAACGAAATCGTAACACAAATGAAAATGAAACTAAAAAAGGTGACGCATTTGACCGTTCACAACCCTGCAGCAAAGCAAACGTGCAAAGTAAACGCAAAGCAGCTGACAATGATTCCGAGGTGAAAACGGTACCCGAACTGCATGTTGGTAAACGAATGAAGCATGTAAACAACCTTACCGATGTATCTGTGAGAAATGACAGTGACGTGCTGATTGGCGACACACAACGTGAATACTTTCAGTTTTGTCCATTGACAGTGAAACAGCAGAAGACATTATGTTTAAGGCAAAACGTTGTGTACATCGAACATGCTCGTAGCGACCAAACCATACCAGTACCGATGGGTGATCCTTGTGAAACAAAAACTATCATTGGTGACGGTAACTGTTTATTCAGATCACTGGCATTTGCAATTAGCGGAAGTGAGAAAGAACACAGAAAAATACGACGTGCTGTAACTACACAAATGGAGAGAAACGAATCTAAGTACATTAACTGTCTTCGACAAGGGTTTTCATCTGTTGCAAATTATCTTGCTACTTCCCGAATGAAATACGTGGGAACCTGGGCTACTGAAGTTGAAATACAAGCTGCAGCCGATCTTTTTTTTACCAATATATTTACATTCAGTAGAAATACGTGGCTAAAATATTCATCGTGCAATAGTTGCGACCAAGATGCGGGAATATACCTCAAACATTGTAGCGAGTCTCATTATGAAGTAGTGACGTGTGTTAAAGTTCCTGATGGACAGACCTGTGCCGCACTATGTTTAAAGAGATGTGACAGCAGAAAATCAGAAACAAAGTCCAGTCGCTCTGAACTTGAGAAACGGAGAATCAAATATGGAACAAGCCAGGAGGAAAAGATTCAGAGAACACTGAAACGATACCGTGAAAATGAAATATACAGAGATAGTGTCAAAACACGTAGCAGTGTTGAATACGCAACGAATTCGCAACATAAAGAACGGAATAAACAGTTAAGCATAAACAAATATGCGACGGATATGGAACACAGAGGAAAAGTTAAACAAGCAAGTGTAAACAAATATGCGACGGATATGGAACACAGAGGAAAAGTTAAACAAGCAAGTGTAAACAAATATGCGACGGATATGGAACACAGTGGAAAAGTTAAACAAGCAAGTGTAAACAAATATGCGACGGATATGGAACACAGAGGAAAAGTTAAACAAGCAAGTGTAAACAAATATGCGACGGATATGGAACACAGTGGAAAAGTTAAACAAGCAAGTGTAAACAAATATGCGACGGATATGGAACACAGGGAACATGTGAAACAATTAAGTATTAATAAATATTCCTCAAATGAACATCACAGAGAGACTATAAAAAGACAGAGTTTTGACGCTTATCATACCGATCCAGAATATCAAACGGCTAAGAAAAAGAAGAGTATGGAGAGGAGTTTTGAAGCTTATCATCATGATCCTCAACATCAAGCAGCTAAGAAACAACTTGGTATTGAGAGGTATAAAACAGACATCTGCTATGCTAACGTTACTAAAAACAGAAGTAAAGAAAGAAAGAACACAGAAAAAAGGAAACACAAAGATATTAACTATGTGACTGAAAACTTCAGAGAGAAAATAAGTACTGGTCCTGAATATGTGTGCTCAGTATGCCATCGACTATTGTTCAAGAATCAAGTAATCAAATGCAGAAAAGATACATATCTCAATAAAGCCCAGGAGGTTGTTTCCATAGCAGAGAGATGTATTACTGACACATACTTACATCGATGTAGTCATACCTGTGTTCCTAAGTGTAACATTCAAACTGGCCCTGCTGGATCACTGTGGATTTGCTACACATGTCACAGAAAGATTCTTAATGGGAAAATGCCAGAAGAAAGTGTTATGAACAATCTTGCACTAGAACCAATTCCACCTGAACTACACAATCTAAACTCACTTGAACAACATCTGATTGGGATGAATATTCCATTCATGAGACTTGTGTCTTTACCAAAAGGTGGACAGAATGGTGTTCATGGACCTGTTGTGTGTGTTCCATCTAACATTACAGATGTAACTGAAGTGCTACCAAGAACAGAAAATGTTGATTTGATGATTCGCATAAAACTAAAGAGGAAATTGACTTACAAGGGGCACTATGAGTACAAATTTGTTAATACAGAAAAAATAAAGGATGCATTATTGTACCTCAAACAACATAATGACTTTTACAGAGATGTGACATTTAATAATGACTGGGTCAATCCACTAAATAAAACTGAACATGAAACACAAGAGCCTGATGACACATGTACACAGCATGTTGATGAGGAGAACAATGATGAGAATAATGAATCTGAAGATGTGGATATAGATGAAACCTTGCACGACAGACAACAGCACGGTATGTTCATGGATACCTGTTTACAACCTGTTGATATTGCACAAGAGGTTTTGGATCAGCACTTTGATGGCATAATGTCTGTGGCACCTGCAGAAGGTAATAATCCTGTAAGGCTCTTGAACGATCATTCAAATGAGGCAAAGTGTTTTCCAGTTCTATTTCCAAATGGTACGGGTACTTTTCATGACCACAGAAAAGAGAAACTCACACTGAGCAGATACTTGAACACCAGAATACTCAACGCAGACGGACGTTTTGCAAAGAACTTGGATTACATTTTTTATGGTCAATATTTGTCAGAGTTAAATCAGATTGTGTCAAATGTGTCTATTGCATTGAGAAAAGGACATGATACACGCAACAAACCTGTGATTACATCAGAAATGTTGACTAACAGAGAAGCCTTGCAGAACATTTTCAATTTTGATGAAGGGTATAAATTCTTAAGACCTATTCGTGGTACACCCCCTTTCTGGCAAAGTGTTCAAAAAGACCTGTTTGCAATGGTGCGACAACTGGGTATTCCCACATGGTTTTGCTCATTTTCATCTGCTGATCTGCGTTGGCCAGAATTATTGCAAACTATTCTCAAACAAGAGGGGAGAGAAACTTCTACTGATGATCTAGACTGGTCAGAAAGATGTGCTCTAATAAAAACTAACCCTGTCACAGCAGCCAGGATGTTTGAACATCGATTCCACTATTTCCTTAAAGATGTGATTATGTCTGAAGCACAACCGATTGGTGAAATTGTTGATTACTTTTACAGAGTTGAATTTCAACAGCGTGGCTCACCTCACACTCACTGCTTGTTTTGGGTCAAAGATGCACCTCAAGTGGACAAAAATGATGATGATGAAGTTGTGTCATTTGTAGATCACTATGTGACATGTGAAATGCCATCGGAGGATGACAAAGAAATGCATGACATTGTTTCCAGTGTACAACAACACAGCAAAAGACATTCAAAATCATGCAGAAAAAAGAAAACAACTTGTCGTTTAAATTTTCCACGCCCACCGAGTAGCAGAACATTTATAACAAGGCGTAAAACTGACAATCCTGAAAAAGATGCTAAAGAGAAAGATGAGAATTATGTGGAATCAGCCAAAGGTAATAACATGCCTTCAATGGAAAAAGATGTAGCAGAGGCTATCATGAAAAAAGTAAAAGATGCGTTATTGAATACAGATGTTATCTTTGATTCTACTGAGGAGTTATTTGCTTCGCTTGGTATAAGTCAAGAGATATTTGAAGCTGCTTACATCAGAGTGTCTCGAAAAACTACTTTTGTCCTAAAAAGAAAACCAGGTGACATATGGGTAAACCAATACAACAGAGATCTTATACGTTGTTGGAATGCAAATATGGACATTCAGTTTGTAGTTGATGCATATTCCTGCATTGTGTATATAATCTCTTACATTTCCAAAGCTGAGAGAGAGATGGGATTGCTTTTGTCACGTACTCAAAAAGAAGCCACAGAACAAGGTAACCTTGACGCTAAACATGCTTTACGGAAACTCGGAAGTGTATTTTTACACAATCGTGAAGTTTCAGCTCAGGAAAGTGTGTACCGACTTACTAACATGAAACTGAAAGAAGCCTCTCGCAAAGTGCAATTTATTCCTACTGGTGATAACGTAGTGAGAATGAGTCTTCCACTTCACGTAATACAAACGCGAGCTGAATATGACAATGATGATAATCAAAACATATGGATGAACAGCATCACAGACAGATACAGATATAGACCAAAAACGGACGAATTTTCCCAGATGTGTTTAGCCAGTTTTGCATCGGAGTACAGAATATTGTCAAAATCTGAAAGTTCAGCTCGTGATGCCATAAAGTTGGAGAAAAGCTTAGGATTCATAAGGAAACGGACACGAACAGATTCTGCTGTTGTGCGATACGCTCGCTTTTCACCCACAAAACATCCAGAGAAGCATTATCAAAGTATTTTGCAATTGTTTTTGCCTCATTATTTGGATTGTCAACTCAAGCCACCAACTTTCAACACTTATGAGGATTTTTATAAGACTGGGTTTATCAAATATTCTGATGAAGAAGTCCAATCAGTCAAAACAATAGTAGACTTAAATATGTCATATTTCGAGAAAGATGCTGACACAATAGATGAAGCCGAGGAACAGTTAAAAAGAAACGGTGCAGTGGAAGATGCTTGGGCGGAAATCTGTCCAGAGAATGAACGTGAACGTTTAGAATGTCTTCACAGAAAAGAAAATCCTACTGATGAAACAGAGCAAAATATTTCTGCTGCTGACATACCTGATTTATTACCAGCTGAACCACGCTGTGCTATAGGAAAAGAGAAAGGTATGCGAAAAGAGGAAGCAATGTATGTGCTTCGTTCACTAAACGAACAACAGTCTGAAATATTTTACAAAATTCGACATTGGTGTTTAGAAAAGACACTTGCTAAAAACCCGCAGCCATTTCATGTGTTTATATCTGGTCCAGGTGGTGTTGGAAAATCCATGTTAATCAAAGCAATATACTACGAATCATGTCGCATCCTGTCCCGATTGTCAGATAATCCAGATGAGACGCATGTGTTAATAACAGCTCCAACTGGTGTAAGTGCATTTAACATCGACGCTGCAACAATACACAACTGTTTCTCTATATCACCAGAGGTAACGCTGCCTTATCAACCGCTCGGAGATGAAAAGATAAATTCACTGAGAGCTAAATTGGGAAATCTACAAATTGTCATTATTGATGAAATCTCAATGGTTGATCACAAACTCTTATCGTATATTCATGGCAGATTGAGACAAATTAAACAACAAGGAGATTATTCTGCTTTTGGAAATGTGTCTATAATTGCAGTTGGAGATTTTTATCAACTTTCTCCTGTGAAAGGAAAGTCTCTATACACTGAACCTAAAGGTGTAAATCTATGGCAGAACCACTTTGCATTGGTTGAGCTGTCACAAATCATGAGACAAAAAAACATGGAGTTTGCTCAGTTACTGAGTCGTTTAAGGAAACACAAAAGACAAGATAATTTGTCAGAACATGATGTGAATATGTTGAAATTATGTGAAACAGGTGGTGAAGGTGATGAACTGGACAGTACTGCTCTGTATATTTATGCAACAAATGCTGAAGTGGATGATCACAATGCAAACATGTTGAAGAAGGTATGTGCAGACATTACTATCATTCATGCACAGGACTTTGAAAAGGTTGCAAAAACAGGTCGGCTGGAAAAAATGCATGGACATCATGTTCATACTACCCACACGTCTTTACCAGAATCTCTTCACATCGCTGTAAATGCTCATGTTATGCTTCTTAAAAACATTGATGTAGCAGACGGACTTGTAAACGGTGCATTTGGTACAGTTGCTGAAGTGTGTTTTGATTCTGAAGATGACTTTCCAGCCAAAATATATGTCACATTTGAAAATGAAAGAATAGGAAATAAATTAAGAGCAAAACATCCTTGTTTAAAACCAGGATTTGAAAAAGCCACTCCTATTTTCCCTGAAGAAGAAAGAGTGACAAAAAGTGGTGGAATGCGACGTCAGTTTCCCCTGAAATTAGCCTGGGCTTGCACTGTTCACAAAGTACAAGGTCTTACTGTGGAAAAAGCTGTTGTGTCACTAAAAAAGATATTTGCAGCAGGACAAGCATATGTGGCCTTGAGTCGTGTAACATCTTTGGAAGGGCTTAAGATAAAAGATTTCAAAGAGAGTGCTATTTATGCAAAAGAAGACATTGAACAGTCATTACATAACATGCCTTTATTTATTGAACCAGTGACAGAGCTGCCACCCCCCTCTGGGTCATACAAGATTCTTCTGCACAATGTTGAAGGACTAACATGCCATGTGGAAGACCTGAGACATGATTCGAGGTACATGGAAGCTGACATTATTTGTGTGACAGAAACTTGGTTACAACCAAATGATTGCAACATTGATATTGAATTATCTGAATTTGCATTCTATAGTAAACCCAGATGTTTTTCATATGACACTAGTCAGGTGATGTTTGCTGACTTGAAGGATCGACAACATGGTGGTGTTGGTGTGTATTATAAACGACATACTGGTTGTAGTATTGTTGATTTACCATGCATTAACATTGAATGCCTGCAGTTCATCCTACCTCAGCTGAATACAACAGTGGCAGTTCTGTACAGACCTCCTTCCTACAATCTGGTAATGTTTCAAAATAACCTGATACACTTGATTTCTCATATTGACAGATTCCCAGGAAGAAAAGTGATCATGGGAGATTTCAATGAAAATCTTTTTGTAACAAGGACAGTCAGTAATACTATGCAACTCCATGGCTTTACTCAGGTTATAAGAGAACCAACAACTGAATATGGCACTTTGATTGATCATGTATATATCAAAGATGTTTCTGCAGAAGATGTCAGTGTTTCTGTTATGCCAACATATTTCAGTTTTCATGAATGTGTTGTACTGAACTGTTTTCATTAATCTTCAATTTCAGGTACTTAACGTTTGCTGACGGTTTGCTGACACTTTACTGACAATTTGGTGACACTTTGAACTAAAACTTTTGATTAAGTCAGGCACAACTTGAAGCGTCCACGAAGTGGGGGGTGGGGGATACAGGGGGTAAACTATCTGGACGGCCTCTTGTGGGAACAGACTAAGGAGCTGAGAGTGCCCTATTAACTGGTTCACAGCATTTTATTTTATTGTATGTATTATTTATTTTATTTGTTTTTTATTACGAAATATAAAGGTATTCATATAAAATACAGGCCAAATGTTTAACAAAGCAAAACAGTTCTCAAATCATCTGTTAAAGGACTGTTGACAAATATCATACTTCAGGACTGAATCCACAGGTAATACAGTTTCCAAGAAGCAATAAACATGGACATTTAACTTCACATCTAATCCTGCACAAACCAAAATTCCTGATTAAAGGCTGGAGCTATTGGTCAAAGAGTGGTCAGTGCTGCCTACATGTCTGGGAACCTGGTGTCATACAGGAAAGCCAGGAATGTCCTTCTAAAGGCCAGGGACAAGTTGCAGTCAACTATCAAGGATGTGACATCAAGCACATATGGAATCACTTGCATGCTATCACAGATTACAGAGATGGACAGATTTGGTATCTGCTGCGTTCACCAGGTAAGATGTTCTATTGTAATTTGGAGACAAACATATCTTTATGTAAAGTTAAACTACCATTGTACTGTGACAGGTGCACATTAACCATGTCTGTGTCTGATGTGCTCAGATCTTTATGGAGGGTTCCCTTACACAAGGCATGTGGTCTTGATGGCATCAATGGTTCATCAGTGTGCACTGTAGGACCATGTTACAGTCATCTACCAATGATGTCACATCTAGCACATGTGGATTGGCATACACTTTATCACAGAATTAAAAGGTGGACAGGTCTGTGATACAAGTGTTGCTGCAGGTATGCTAAACATATTTCATATTCCTTTAGAGACCAGACAAACAGCTTCACTCTAACTGTCACAGCTGCACCTTAACTATCTCTCTATTTGATGTGCTCAGATGATTCTTCAGGAGAATTCAGTCACACAAGTCCTTCCTACCTGAGGCTCAACTTCCATATTGGAGGGACTGTGACTACTAGCTGGGCCGCCCAATGGAGGATGGGTTCCCTTTTGAGTCTTGGTCCTCCCAAGGTTTCTTCCTAATCATGCCAAGGGAGTTTTTCCTTGCCACTGTCGCCCCTGGCTTGCTCATTAGGGATATGGACCCATGCGCTTGTAAAGCTGCTTGCATACTGCACATAGAGATATATAGATATCTACACATATTGTGATTACTAACTACAGGTCTGCTTTGAACTCAATAATGACAAAATTTTAATTTACAGTGGACTGTATTATTATCTGATGTTTCTTTTATTTGCTGTGAACCAGTACAGGGCACCTCAGCTCCTTAGTGAGGGATTATTACAATAGTTATACTATACATTATCATAAATTTTTTTTAATTATATTTATCTAGAGAAATGATCTCAAATAAACAGACTGAATGTCACAGTCCTGCCTCCCTCCTGTCGGTCATGTCTTCCGTTTGTCTTTTATTTTGAAATTCCTCATTGTGTCTGACTTCACTCCCCTGCCTTGTTTTCTGCCCCTCGTTATTGCTTTCTGGTGTGTCTTGTTAAGTACCTTCTTTGGTCAGTGTATTTAAGTCTTGCGTTTAGTCTCTTATGTGGTCTGTTATTGTAAGTACCACTTGCTTGTATGTTATTTGGTATCTTGGTCTTTTGTGTCTATAATACTAGTCTGTGTGTACTCCTTGTATTTTACATTCTCTGTTAGATGTACTTTGTGTGATTTTGCTTGTTGTATTTTCTTTTCTTTAGCCTTGCCCACCCAGTTATTTCTGTTAGTGTTTGGTTCATATGTTAGATGTTTGATTTATTCTTGGTGTCTGTTCTGTGTGCTGTGTATGTATTCGTTTTGGTATTAAATCATTGGTCAGTCCGCACTTGCATTCAGCCTTCTCTCCTAGTTGTTATACTGAACATGAAAAGTTTTGCATTGTGTTGATTGTCAGTTATAAATAAAATACATTATGTTTATAAAGAGGTTCTCGTGTGTTATTATATTGACAGTTTGCACTGGTCTCAAATAGAGCCCAAATATGAAAATGTTTGTCAATATATAATGTTCTGACAATTTTATGCAAATGAAAATCACATACACTTGTTGTTTTTAGAAAATTGGGATTAGGGTTAGATACAAAGGCCATAGACCAAAGGCCTTAATCACTTTGAGCATGTGAGGTGAAATAATCAGAGGTGGACATTACAGGTTCAGAAAGTAAAAGTCTTCAGCAGGATTTTACTGAAGCTTGCTATATTTTCTAATTAGTGCAATGCAGGTAAAATGTGGAATCAACACAATCCAGGAGGACTGAGCAAAATCCTGCTGGTGACTTTTACTTCCTGAACTTGCAATGCCCACCTCTGGAAATAAGCCTCTTGAATGCAGATACTTAGTGCACATAGCCTGTATAAACAGATCTCCACATATGAGTGATCATGAGAACTTTATGAAAGAGTTTAAAAACTTTGACCTTTAAACAATGCGCTGTATTTTGGAAGGGAAAAGTCTAAAAACTATATGTGCATTTCAAATTTTGTCTCACAGCTCCATCTACTGGCCAAATAATTTGCAATTTTTGACACTTATTGCATGAAAGAGGTTTGTATACCTTTGGTAAACATATACAGTGCAGTGTAGTTAGTGTCACATGTCATCAATGATGAATATAAATCTTTAACAAAGCTGTTAGGACAGATTTGCACATTTTGACCTTTTGGCCAGCAGTGCCTTTTATTTCATATGATCAGAAAAGCAATAATTTACAATACAGGCAAAACGAACACAAGTACTCATGTTATTCTGTCCACAGAAGAATTAGGACATCATAAAAGTTCAGGACTAATCCACAGATCAGCAGATCATCCAACAGGCAGTAGACATGGACACTACTGCATATATAGATGGACCCAATCAAGAAATAACAGGCCATTGAGGCACTAAAGACAAAAATACATTTTATTGGAAAAAAATTATTCAGATCATAGAACTAAATCGCATACTGAGATTAGCTTTGTGTGTGTATGAGTGTATTTGTGTGGTGTTTCATGTGAGCAATAGTTTTCAGTCAGTTCCGGAATTTAGTATTACCATACTGATATTATAGTGACAAATAAGACATTTTAGTGAATTAAAAGGTTTATTTATGGTCAGGCAGTGCACTTTTATGAGATGTCATTTCAAAGTTAATTATTTCACTGTTCTGAATCATACAAGCCCCATTACTCGTCTGCATTCTGCATAACAGGATTGCATCACAAGTTTTTATGATTTCTTAGGTTTTTGGGTACTGTAGCGCCCTCGACAGGCCAATTTGAGGCACTAAAGGCCCAAAAGGTTCAAAAGAAATTGTATTGGCAAAATGATTTAGATCACAGAACTAAATCGCATGCTGAGATCAGCTTTGTGTGTCTTTGTGTGGTATTTCATGTGAGCAATAGTTTTAAGTCAGTTCCGGTGTTTGACCACTAGATGGAGCCCAAGTACTATCATACCGATACCTCATTAATCTCAGAAATGAAATAGGACATTTTGGTGAATTAAAAGGTTCATTTCTGGTCAGGCAGTGCACTTTTTGTTATGAGATGTAATTGCAATGTTATAGATCTCATTGATCTGAATCATACAAGACCAATTACTTGTCTGTATTCTTTATAACAAGATTGCAGCCTGAGTTTTTATGATTTTCTAGGTTTTTGGGTACTGTAGTGCCCCCGACAGGCCAATTTGAACCAAACTTGGCATACCTCACAGGGACCTCAGGCTATATAAGCAGTTCAAATTGCGAGTTGATCACTTACATGGTTTATGAGTTATAGCAATAAAGGTCATAAATGGCATGGCCACAATGATATAATGGGAAAATGGACCAATCAGATAAATAAAAATCCAACATTTTTTTAATCACTTTTTACCTACAGAGTCTACTGATTATGCTCATAGCAATTTTTCCATAATTGGATCAAATTCCTATGACTAGTTTGTAAATAGCTATTTTCAAACAACAGATGAATGTGACAAAAGTATGCATTTTTTAATAGGACTTGTAATTGCAAAGTTGTCAGGTCTACTGCAAGGAATAAAAAGAAACAAGTTGCATGTTCCTAAGTGAAAATTTGGAGGAGTTATGCATGATTTTCACAAATAGCGCCACCTAGTGGCCAAATGTTTTAAAACTGCACAGCATGACACATAGTCCTGAGATATGCACAGTGGTGAGGTTTGATGTTGTTTGGCCAATGGTAAGTCTGTCAAATGGCCAATTAATTCAAATAAAAATTAATTGGCTCATGGCGGCCATGTTTTTTGAGTGATGATGTCATCATTGTGTGTCTTGATATCACTTGGGCCCCTGATGATGCCTGTAAAGTTTTGGCTTGATGTGACTAATGGTTTCTGAGATACAGTTTTTCCCATGTTATAGCGCCCCCTATTGGACAATCGAGGCCAGCTTTGACCTATGACCTCGGAGTCATGTGCCCTAACAACTGTTAAAATTTTATGAAGATCCGTCAAAGCGTTGCTGAGATATGGCTGTTTAAGTAAATTTGGCCACGCCTTGGAGCTATTGATTGACATGTGACAACCAGACTGTATGCAAATCTCAAAATGTTTTTAAGCAACTTTGATAATGAGATTCTCCTGAATATTTTGACACCAAGGTTGTGGTGATCCGATGAAAAACCAAGGAGTAGTAGGAAAAAGTAGGTTTTGCATATTATGCAAATTAGCAAAAAATCTAAGTAGGCGGAGCTTAATGGTTCTTGAGGCTTTTTTGTTTGTCTGGAGCCAGGGAATCCACCTGAAGTGGAATTTTGTTTCTAGGACCTAAGGGGTGGGAGATATGGACCAAAACGCAAAAGGCTGCGCTATAGCGCCACCATCAGGCCAATGTGGGTGTCTGTACTTTAGCACGGTCTCGCAAAGAGACTACACCATTCTGCCAAGTTTGGTGTCTCTGGGCCTTACGGTCTAGGCTGCAGTATGCGTTTTATGCGGAGAAAAATAATAATAATAATAATAATAATAAGAAAGAAAAAACCCGACAATTACAATAGGTTTCCCACACTACGTGTGTGAACCCTAAATATAGCCGCAAGCGGCAATTGGCGGGTTCACACACGAATAGGCCTCTTGGCCTCAATAGGCAAAGGCAAAGGTCCTTTAGACCCTAAATGTGAAAAAGAAGCTGTTTGAGTGGAAAAAATGCACAAATAAATCAATGTGCAAAAAAAGGTTCAATTGGGGCACTAAAGGGCTAAAAGGATCAAAATAATGTGCATTGGCAAAATAATTCAGATCACAGAACTAAATCACATGCTGAGATCAGCTTTGTGTGTGTTTGTGTGGTATTTCATGTGAGCAATAGTTTTCAGTCAGAATATGGCCACTAGATGGAGGCCAAGTACTACCATACTGATATCTCATTAATGTCAGTAATGAAATAGGATATTTTGGTGAATTAAAAGGTTCGTTTCTGGTCAGGCTGTGTACTTTATGTAAAAAAAAAAGATTCAGTTGAGGCACTAAAGGCCGAAAAGGATCAAAATAATGTGTATTGGCAAAATGATTCAGATCACAGAACTAAATCACATGCTGAGATCAGCTTTGTGTGTGTTTGTGTGGTGTTTCATGTGAGCAATAGTTTTCAGTCAGTTTCGGTGTTTGGCCACTAGATGGAGCCCAAGTACTATCATACTGATATCTCATTAATATCAGTAATGCAATGACATTTTGGTGAATTAAAAGGTTCATTTCTGGTCAGGCAGTGCACTTTTTGTTATAAGATGCAATTGCAATGTTATAGAACTTATTGATCTGGATCATACAAGACCAATTACTTGTCTGTATTCTGCATAACAAGATTGCAGCATGAGTTTTTATGTTTTCTTAGGTTTTTGGGTACTGTAGCGCCCCCGACAGGCCAATTTGAACCAAACTTGGCATACCTCACAAGGACTTCAGGATATAAAAGCCTTTCAAATTGGGAGTTGATTGCATACATGGTTTATGAGTTATAGCAATATAGGTCATATATGGCATGGCCACAATGATATAATGGGAACATGGACCAATCAGATAAATAAAAATCCAACATTTTTTTAATCAGTTTTTACCTACAGAGTCTACTGATTATGCTCATAGCAATTTTTCCATAATTGGATCAAATTCCTATGACTAGTTTGTAAATAGCTATTTTCAAACAATAGATGAATGTGACAAAAGTATGCATTTTTTTTTAGGACTTGCAATTGCAAAGTTGTCAGGTCTACGGCAAGGAATAAAAAGAAGCAAGTTGCATGTTCCTAAGTGAAAATTTGGAGGAGTTATGCATGATTTTCACAAATAGCGCCACCTTGTGGCCAAATGTTTTAAAACTGCACAGCATGACACATAGTCCTGAGATATGCACAGTGGTAAGGTTTCATGTTGTTTGGCCAATGGTAAGTCTGTCAAATGGCCAATTAATTCAAATAAAAATTAATTGGCTCATGGCGGCCATGTTTTTTGAGTGATGATGTCATCATTGTGTGTCTTGATATCACTTGGGCCCCTGATGATGCCTGTAAAGTTTTGGCTTGATGTGACTAATGGTTTCTGAGATACAGTTTTTCCCATGTTATAGCGCCCCCTAGTGGACAATCGTGGCCAGCTTTGACCTATAACCTCGGAGTCATGTGCCCTAACAACTGTTAAAATTTTATGAAGATCCATCAAAGTGTTGCTGAGATATGGCTGTTTAAGTAAATTTGGCCACGCCTTGGAGCTATTGATTGACATGTGACAACCAGACTGTATGCAAATCTCAAAATGTTTTTAAGCAACTTTGATAATGAGATTCTCCTGAATATTTTGACACCAAGGTTGTGGTGATCCGATGAAAAACCAGGGACTAGTACAAAAAAGTAGGTTTTGCATATTATGCAAATTAGCAAAAAATCTAAGTAGGCGGAGCTTAATAGTTCAAATTTATTTTTTATTTGCCTTGACCCAAGGAATCCAACAGAAGTGGAATTTTGTTTCTAGGCCCTACGTTGTGGGAGATATGGACCAAAACGCAAAATGCTGCGCTATAGCGCCACCATCAGGCCAATGTGGGTCCCTGTCTCTATTTCTCTCATTGCACACCTGCTGCACCTTGTTGCCAAGTTTGGTCTTTCTGGGCCTTACTGTCTAGGCTGCAGTATGCGTTTTACAGGGGGAAAAATAATAATAAGAAAAACTTCAGCAATTACAATAGGTTTCCCACACTGTGTGTGTGAACCCTAATAACAAGCGGCAATTGGCGGGTTCACACACGAATAGGCCACTTGGCTTCAATAGGCAATAGACCCAATAGGTCCTTTAGACCCAAAAGAAGCTGTTTGAGTGGAAAAAATGCACAAATAAATCAATGTGCAAAAAAATTTTCAATTGGGGCACTAAAGGCCCAAAAGGATCAAAATAATGTGTATTGGCAAAATGATTCAAATCACAGAACTAAATCACATGCTGAGATCAGCTTTGTGTGTGTGTTTGTGTGGTGTTTCACGTGAGCAATAGTTTTCAGTCCGTTCTGATGTTTGGCCACTAGATGGAGCCCAAGTACCACCATACTGATATCTCATTAATCTCAGTAATGCAATAAGACATTTTGGTGAATTAAAAGGTTCATTTCTGGTCAGGCAGTGCACTTTTTGTTATAAGATGCAATTGCAATGTTATAGAACTTATTGATCTGGATCATACAAGACCAATTACTTGTCTGTATTCTGCATAACAAGATTGCAGCATGAGTTTTTATGTTTTCTTAGGTTTTTGGGTACTGTAGCGCCCCCGACAGGCCAATTTGAACCAAACTTGGCATACCTCACAAGGACTTCAGGATATAAAAGCCTTTCAAATTGGGAGTTGATTGCATACATGGTTTATGAGTTATAGCAATATAGGTCATATATGGCATGGCCACAATGATATAATGGGAAAATGGACCAATCAGATAAATAAAAATCCAACATTTTTTTAATCAGTTTTTACCTACAGAGTCTACTGATTATGCTCATAGCAATTTTTCCATAATTGGATCAAATTCCTATGACTAGTTTGTAAATAGCTATTTTCAAACAATAGATGAATGTGACAAAAGTATGCATTTTTTAATAGGACTTGTAATTGCAAAGTTGTCAGGTCTACTGCAAGGAATAAAATGAAACAAGCTGCATGTTCGTAAGTGAAAATTTGGAGGAGTTATGCATGATTTTCACAAATAGCGCCACCTAGTGGCCATAAGTTTTAAAACTGCACAGCATGACAGATAGTCCTGAGATATGCACAGTGGTGAGGTTTCATGTTGTTTGGCCAATGGTAAGTCTGTCAAATGGCCAATTATTTCAAATAAAAATTAATTGGCTCATGGCGGCCATGTTTTTTGAGTGATGATGTCATCATTGTGTGTCTTGATATCACTTGGGCCCCTGATGATGCCTGTAAAGTTTTGGCTTGATGTGACTAATGGTTTCTGAGATACAGTTTTTCCCATGTTATAGCGCCCCCTATTGGACAATCGAGGCCAGCTTTGACCTATGACCTCGGAGTCATGTGCCCTAACAACTGTTAAAATTTTATGAAGATCCGTCAAAGCGTTGCTGAGATATGGCTGTTTAAGTAAATTTGGCCACGCCTCGGAGCTATTGATTGACATGTGACAACCAGACTGTATGCAAATCTCAAAATGTTTTTAAGCAACTTTGATAATGAGATTCTCCTGAATATTTTGACACCAAGGTTGTGGTGATCCGATGAAAAACCAGGGACTAGTATAAAAAAGTAGGTTTTGCATATTATGCAAATTAGCAAAAAATCTAAGTAGGCGGAGCTTAATGGTTCTTGAGGCTTTTTTGTTTGCCTGGAGCCAAGGAATGCACCTGAAGTGGAATTTTGTTTCTAAGACCTACGGGGTGGGAGATATGGACCAAAACGCAAAATGGTGCGCTATAGCGCCACCATCAGGCCAATGTGGGTCTCTGTACTTTAGCACGGTCTCGCAAAGAGACTACACCATTCTGCCAAGTTTGGTGTCTCTGGGCCTTACGGTCTAGGCTGCAGTATGCGTTTTATGCGGAGAAAAATAATAATAATAAGAAGAAAAAACCCGACAATTACAATAGGTTTCCCACACTACGTGTGTGAACCCTAATAATAAATATAGCCGCAAGCGGCAATTGGCGGGTTCACACACGAATAGGCCTCTTGGCCTCAATAGGCAGAGGCCCAAAAGGTCCTTTAGACCCTAAATGTGAAAAGAAGCTATTTGAGTGGAAAAAAATGCACAAATAAATCAATGTGCAAAAAAAGGTACAATTAGGGCACTAAAGGCCCAAAAGGATCAAAATAATGTGTATTGGGAAATTGAGTCAGATCACAGAACTAAATCACATGCTGAGATCAGCTTTGTGTGTGTTTGTGTGGTGTTTCATGTAATAGTTTTCAGTCAGTTCTGGTGTTTGGCCACTAGATGGAGCCCAAGTACTATCATACTGATATCTCATTATTCTCAGTAATGCAATATGACATGTTGGTGAATTAAAAGGTTCATTTCTGGTCAGGCAGTGCACTTTTTGTTATGAGATGTAATTGCAATGTTATAGACCTCATTGATCTGAATCATACAAGCCCCATTACTTGTCTGTATTCTGCATAACAAGATTGCTGCATGAGTTTTTATGATTTCTTAGGTTTTTGGGTACTGTAGCACCCCCAACAGGCCAATTTGAACCAAACTTGGCATACCTCACAAGGACTTCAGGATATAAAAGGCTTTCAAATTGGGAGTTGATCACTTACATGGTTTATGAGTTATAGCAATAAAGGTCATTTATGGCATGGCCACAATGATATAATGGGAAAATGGACCAATCAGAAAAATAAAAATCCAACATTTTTTTAATCACTTTTTACTTACAGAGTCTACTGATTATGCTCATAGCAATTTTGCCATAATTGGATCAAATTCCTATGACTAGTTTGTAAATAGCTATTTTCAAACAATTGATGAATGTGACAAAAGTATGCATTTTTTAATAGGACTTGTAATTGCAAAGTTGTCAGGTCTACTGCAAGGAATAAAAAGAAACAAGTTGCATGTTCCTAAGTGAAAATTTGGAGGAGTTATGCATGATTTTCACAAATAGCGCCACCTAGTGGCCAAATGTTTTAAAACTGCACAGCATGACACATAGTCCTGAGATATGCACAGTGGTGAGGTTTCATGTTGTTTGGCCAATGGTAAGTCTGTCAAATGGCCAATTAATTCAAATAAAAATTAATTGGCTCATGGCGGCCATGTTTTTTTAGTGATGATGTCATCATTGTGTGTCTTTATATCACTTGGGCCCCTGATGATGCCTGTAAAGTTTTGGCTTGATGTGACTAATGGTTTCTGAGATACAGTTTTTCCCATGTTATAGCGCCCCCTATTGGACAATCGTGGCCAGCTTTGACCTCTGACCTCGGAGTCATGTGCCCTAACAACTGTTAAAGTTTTATGAAGATCCGTCAAAGCGTTGCTGAGATATGGCTGTTTAAGTAAATTTGGCCACGCCTTGGAGCTATTGATTGACATGTGACAACCAGACTGTATGCAAATCTCAAAATGTTTTTAAGCAACGTTGATAATGAGATTCTCCTGAATATTTTGACACCAAGGTTGTGGTGATCCGATGAAAAACCAGGGACTAGTACAAAAAAGTAGGTTTTGCATATTATGCAAATTAGCAAAAAATCTAAGTAGGCGGAGCTTAATGGTTCTTGAGGCTTTTTTGTTTGTCTGAAGCCAAGGAATGCACCTGAAGTGGAATTTTGTTTCTAGGCCATACGGTTTGGAAGATATGAACCAAAACGCAAAATGGTGCGCTATAGCGCCACCATCAGGCCAATGTGGGTCTCTGTGCTTTGGCACGGTCTCGCAAAGAGACTACACCATTCTGCCAAGTTTGGTGTCTCTGGGCCTTACGGTCTAGGCTGCAGTATGCGTTTTATGCGGAGAAAAATAATAATAATAATAATAATAATAAGAAAGAAAAAACCCGACAATTACAATAGGTTTCCCACACTACGTGTGTGAACCCTAATAAATATAGCCGCAAGCGGCAATTGGCGGGTTCACACACGAATAGGCCTCTTGGCCTCAATAGGCAGAGGCCCAAAAGGTCCTTTAGATCCTAAATGTGAAAAAGAAGCTGTTTGAGTGGAAGAAATGCACAAATAAATCAATGTGCAAAAAAAGGTTCAATTGGGGCACTAAAGGGCTAAAAGGATCAAAATAATGTGCATTGGCAAAATAATTCAGATCACAGAACTAAATCACATGCTGAGATCAGCTTTGTGTGTGTTTGTGTGGTATTTCATGTGAGCAATAGTTTTCAGTCAGAATATGGCCACTAGATGGAGGCCAAGTACTACCATACTGATATCTCATTAATGTCAGTAATGAAATAGGATATTTTGGTGAATTAAAAGGTTCGTTTCTGGTCAGGCTGTGTACTTTATGTAAAAAAAAAAGATTCAGTTGAGGCACTAAAGGCCGAAAAGGATCAAAATAATGTGTATTGGCAAAATGATTCAGATCACAGAACTAAATCACATGCTGAGATCAGCTTTGTGTGTGTTTGTGTGGTGTTTCATGTGAGCAATAGTTTTCAGTCAGTTTCGGTGTTTGGCCACTAGATGGAGCCCAAGTACTATCATACTGATATCTCATTAATATCAGTAATGCAATGACATTTTGGTGAATTAAAAGGTTCATTTCTGGTCAGGCAGTGCACTTTTTGTTATAAGATGCAATTGCAATGTTATAGAACTTATTGATCTGGATCATACAAGACCAATTACTTGTCTGTATTCTGCATAACAAGATTGCAGCATGAGTTTTTATGTTTTCTTAGGTTTTTGGGTACTGTAGCGCCCCCGACAGGCCAATTTGAACCAAACTTGGCATACCTCACAAGGACTTCAGGATATAAAAGCCTTTCAAATTGGGAGTTGATTGCATACATGGTTTATGAGTTATAGCAATATAGGTCATATATGGCATGGCCACAATGATATAATGGGAACATGGACCAATCAGATAAATAAAAATCCAACATTTTTTTTAATCAGTTTTTACCTACAGAGTCTACTGATTATGCTCATAGCAATTTTTCCATAATTGGATCAAATTCCTATGACTAGTTTGTAAATAGCTATTTTCAAACAATAGATGAATGTGACAAAAGTATGCATTTTTTTTTAGGACTTGCAATTGCAAAGTTGTCAGGTCTACGGCAAGGAATAAAAAGAAGCAAGTTGCATGTTCCTAAGTGAAAATTTGGAGGAGTTATGCATGATTTTCACAAATAGCGCCACCTTGTGGCCAAATGTTTTAAAACTGCACAGCATGACACATAGTCCTGAGATATGCACAGTGGTAAGGTTTCATGTTGTTTGGCCAATGGTAAGTCTGTCAAATGGCCAATTAATTCAAATAAAAATTAATTGGCTCATGGCGGCCATGTTTTTTGAGTGATGATGTCATCATTGTGTGTCTTGATATCACTTGGGCCCCTGATGATGCCTGTAAAGTTTTGGCTTGATGTGACTAATGGTTTCTGAGATACAGTTTTTCCCATGTTATAGCGCCCCCTAGTGGACAATCGTGGCCAGCTTTGACCTATGACCTCGGAGTCATGTGCCCTAACAACTGTTAAAATTTTATGAAGATCCATCAAAGCGTTGCTGAGATATGGCTGTTTAAGTAAATTTGGCCACGCCTTGGAGCTATTGATTGACATGTGACAACCAGACTGTATGCAAATCTCAAAATGTTTTTAAGCAACTTTGATAATGAGATTCTCCTGAATATTTTGACACCAAGGTTGTGGTGATCGGATGAAAAACCAGGGACTAGTATAAAAAAGTAGGTTTTGCATATTATGCAAATTAGCAAAAAATCTAAGTAGGCGGAGCTTAATAGTTCAAATTTATTTTTTATTTGCCTTGACCCAAGGAATCCAACAGAAGTGGAATTTTGTTTCTAGGCCCTACGTTGTGGGAGATATGGACCAAAACGCAAAATGCTGCGCTATAGCGCCACCATCAGGCCAATGTGGGTCCCTGTCTCTATTTCTCTCATTGCACACCTGCTGCACCTTGTTGCCAAGTTTGGTCTTTCTGGGCCTTACGGTCTAGGCTGCAGTATGCGTTTTACAGGGGGAAAAATAATAATAAGAAAAACTTCAGCAATTACAATAGGTTTCCCACACTGTGTGTGTGAACCCTAATAAGAAAGAAAGAAAGAAGAAAAATCCTAACAATAACAATAGGTTTCCCACACTACGTGTGTGAACCCTAAATATAGCCGCAAGCGGCAATTGGCGGGTTCACACACGAATAGGCCACTTGGTTTCAATAGGCAATAGACCCAATAGGTCCTTTAGACCCAAAAGAAGCTGTTTGAGTGGAAAAAATGCACAAATAAATCAATGTGCAAAAAAATGTTCAATTGGGGCACTAAAGGCCCAAAAGGATCAAAATAATGTGTATTGGCAAAATGATTCAGATCACAGAACGAAATCACATGCTGAGATCAGCTTTGTGTGTGTTTGTGTGGTATTTCATGTGAGAAATAGTTTTCAGTCCGTTTCGATGTTTGGCCACTAGATGGAGCCCAAGTACTACTATACTGATATCTCATTAATCTCAGTAATGCAATATGACATTTTGGTGAATTAAAAGGTTCATTTCTGGTCAGGCAGTGCACTTTTTGTTATAAGATGCAATTGCAATGTTATAGAACTTATTGATCTGGATCATACAAGACCAATTACTTGTCTGTATTCTGCATAACAAGATTGCAGCATGAGATTTTATGTTTTCTTAGGTTTTTGGGTACTGTAGCGCCCCCGACAGGCCAATTTGAACCAAACTTGGCATACCTCACAAGGACTTCAGGATATAAAAGCCTTTCAAATTGGGAGTTGATTGCATACATGGTTTATGAGTTATAGCAATATAGGTCATATATGGCATGGCCACAATGATATAATGGGAAAATGGACCAATCAGATAAATAAAAATCCAACATTTTTTTAATCAGTTTTTACCTACAGAGTCTACTGATTATGCTCATAGCAATTTTTCCATAATTGGATCAAATTCCTATGACTAGTTTGTAAATAGCTATTTTCAAACAATAGATGAATGTGACAAAAGTATGCATTTTTTAATAGGACTTGTAATTGCAAAGTTGTCAGGTCTACTGCAAGGAATAAAAAGAAACAAGTTGCATGTTCCTAAGTGAAAATTTAGAGGAGTTATGCATGATTTTCACAAATAGCGCCACCTAGTGGCCAAATGTTTTAAAACTGCACAGCATGACACATAGTCCTGAGATATGCACAGTGGTGAGGTTTCATGTTGTTTGGCCAATGGTAAGTCTGTCAAATGGCCAATTAATTCAAATAAAAATTAATTGGCTCATGGCGGCCATGTTTTTTGAGTGATGATGTCATCATTGTGTGTCTTGATATCACTTGGGCCCCTGATGATGCCTGTAAAGTTTTGGCTTGATGTGACTAATGGTTTCTGAGAAACAGTTTTTCCCATGTTATAGCGCCCCCTATTGGACAATCGTGGCCAGCTTTGACCTGTGACCTCGGAGTCATATGCCCTAACAACTGTTAAAATTTTATAAAGATCGGTCAAAGCGTTGCTGAGATATGGCTGTTTAAGTAAATTTGGCCACGCCTCGGAGCTATTGATTGACATGTGACAGCCAGACTATATGCAAATCTCAAAATGTTTTTAAGCAACTTTGATAATGAGATTCTCCTGAATATTTTGACACCAAGGTTGTGGTGATCCGATAAAAAACCAGGGACTAGTATAAAAAAGTAGGTTTTGCATATTATGCAAATTAGCAAAAAATCTAAGTAGGCGGAGCTTAATGGTTCTTGAGGCTTTTATGTTTGGCTTGAGCCAAGGAATCCATCAGAAGTGGAATTTTGTTTCTAGGCCCTACGGTTTGGGAGATATGGACCAAAACGCAAAATGGTGCGCTATAGCGCCACCATCAGGCCAATGTGGGTCCCTGTCTCTATTTCTCTCATTGCACACCTGCTGCACCTTGCTGGCAAGTTTGGTCTTTCTGGGCCTTACGGTCTAGGCTGCAGTATGCGTTTTACAGGGGGAAAAATAATAATAAATATAGCCGCAAGCGGCAATTGGCGGGTTCACACACGAATAGGCCTCTTGGCCTCAATAGGCAGAGGCCCAAAAGGTCCTTTAGACCCTAAATGTGAAAAAAAGCTGTTTGAGTGGAAAAAAATGCACAAATAAATCAATGTGCAAAAAAAGGTTCAATTGGGGCACTAAAGGCCCAAAAGGATCAAAATAATGTGTATTGGGAAATTGAGTCAGATCACAGAACTAAATCACATGCTGAGATCAGCTTTGTGTGTGTTTGTGTGGTGTTTGATGTAATAGTTTTCAGTCAGTTCCGGAATATGGCCACTAGATGGAGGCCAAGTACTACCATACTGATATCTCATTAATCTCAGTAATGCAATATGACATTTTGGTGAATTAAAAGGTTCGTTTCTGGTCAGGCTGTGTACTTTATGTAAAAAAAAAGATTCAGTTGAGGCACTAAAGGCCCAAAAGGATCAAAATAATGTGTATTGGCAAAATGATTCAGATCACAGAACTAAATCACATGCTGAGATCAGCTTTGTGTGTGTTTGTGTGGTATTTCATGTGAGCAATAGTTTTCAGTCAGAATATGGGCACTAGATGGAGGCTAAGTACTACCATACTGATATCTCATTAATCTCAGTAATGAAATAGGACATTTTGGTGAATTAAAAGGTTCATTTCTGGTCAGGCTGTGTACTTTATGTAAAAAAAAAAGATTCAGTTGAGGCACTAAAGGCCCAAAAGGATCAAAATAATGTGTATTGGCAAAATGATTCAGATCACAGAACTAAATCACATGCTGAGATCAGCTTTGTGTGTGTTTGTGTGGTGTTTCATGTGAGCAATAGTTTTCAGTCAGTTTCGGTGTTTGGCCACTAGATGGAGCCCAAGTCCTTACATACTGATAACTCATTAATCTCAGTAATGCAATGACATTTTGGTGAATTAAAAGGTTCATTTCTGGTCAGGCAGTGCACTTTTTGTTATGAGATGTAATTGCAATGTTATAGATCTCATTGAGCTGAATCATACAAGGCCAATTACTTGTCTGTATTATGCATAACAAGATTGCAGCATGCGTTTTTATGATTTTATAGGTTTTTGGGTACTGTAGCGCCCCCGACAGTTTGAACCAAACTTGGTATACCTCACAAAGACCTCAGGCTATAAATGGTTTTTTGAGTGATGATGTCATCATTGTGTGTCTTGATATCACTTGGGCCCCTGATGATGCCTGTAAAGTTTTGGCTTGATGTGACTAATGGTTTCTGAGAAACAGTTTTTCCCATGTTATAGCGCCCCCTATTGGACAATCGTGGCCAGCTTTGACCTGTTACCTCTGAGTCATTTGCCCTAACAACTGATAAATTTTCATGAAGATTGGTTAAAGCGTTGCTGAGATACAGCTTCTTAAGTAAATTTGGCCACTCCTCTGAGCTATTGATTGACATGTGACAACCAGACTGTATGGAAATGTCGAAATGTTTGATAATGAGATTCTTGTGAATATTTTGACACCAAAATCGTATAAAAAAGTAGTTTTGCTTATTATGCAAATTAGCAAAAAATCTAAGTGGGCGATTCTTGAGGCTTTTTCCTTTGGCTTGAGCCAAGGAATGCAACTGAAGTGGAATTTTATTTCTAGGACCTACAGTGTGGGAGATATGGACCAAAAGAAGAAGAAACAACCTAACAATTACAATAGGTTTCCCACACTATGTGTGTGAACCCTAATAATAAGAAAAATTTCAGCAATTACAATATGTTTCCCACGTATTGTGTGGTGGTTGACGGGGGGATGTTTGTGTGAGTGGCAGCGTGTGTGGGAGACTGAGGCTCTGTGTCACTCCCTGCTGAACCTGTGACTGAGATGCAAACACTTGAGTAAGCATGTGTGTGCCTGTGCTTGTGCACGTGTGTGTTTGTGTCGTCACTGGGTAGGTATGGCTAGGGCAATGTGTATTTGAAACCCATAGGTAGGCCAGTACATGTGTGTGTGCATGTGTAATAGACTGAGAGAGATAGGCTTGGTGTGATTGAGAGTGTTCATGAATTAGGGCTGTATATGTGAATGTGTGTGTTTGTGTTTGCGTATAATGGGCAATATTATGCCTTAACATACTATGTGAGTTGCATGTGAATTGAAATATGAACAGCTTGAGAAATCTGTACACTCCAGTGCACTGATGATTTCTGCATTCACGTGGACTTTCTTTCATCGTAAGACACTATGAAGCACTACAGGACTCACACAATGCTTGAAAAATACTGCAATTAATGGGCCACTTGTTATGCACATTTGCACCTCTACCATGACATTTGTTGCACAGATTGGCTACTGGTGTTTAGTCGTCTTCTCATACCACATACAGAAGCACTATCATAGTGCCTACGACTTCTCAGGAATGACAACTAAGTAGATGACTATGCTTGTCGTAATCATAATTATTAGTTATTTCTTGTAGGACTACATTGTTTAACATGCTGTATATATCCTTCACACAGCTCTTATTGATTGTCAGTTGTTTATCTTTGTAAACCAAAACAAACCCATCACTCATCATTTCATCTTTAATAAAAATATTTGCCAATCATCTACTCGTGTACATTGTGACTTTCACTCAGTTTGCATATATAAACCACTTGGCCTTTGACTGCACGTGTGTGTGTGTGTGTGTGTGTGCGTGCGTTAAGTGGTTAAGTGCTCAGCAACCTCTAGATGGAAGAGTAAAAGGGAAAGGCTACATATTGCTTTTCCTCACCTAGTTGAGCTCTGAAATCAAGCCCTCCCCAAAACTGGGCAGAGCTGTGGGCTGAGGAGTCAGACTCACCCTGGCATTCGCTGTTTAGACTTTCACTACACAGCAGTGAGTGTGTGTATAATGGGCAGTGTCAGTTGTCACAGTGAACTCACATGTCTGACAAGACAGGAGTGTGCCTGTGACGTTTGGTGTGAGTACATGAAAGCATTCATGAGCTAGAGCTGTATTTGTTTGCCTAGGAAGGCATGTGTGTGTGTGATAGAGAGAGTGTGTGAGTGTTATCAAAAACAAACTAAATGTTAGTTTGTGCATGTGATTGTTAGTCCCTGAAGTATGGATAAGAATGGCTAGGGCAGTGTAATTATGGGGCAGTTGCAATATGAAATATATATGTCATGAAGAGGTTTTAGGAGTGTCAGTTGTCACAGACAACTCACATGTCTGATGATGGTGTATGTAGTGTATGTGCTGAACCTATGACTGAGATGCGTAAGCATGTATGTAATCACTGGGTAGGTATGGGTGAAGCAATGTGTATATGAAACCAATAGGTAGGCCAGTGCATGTGTGTGCATGTGTAATAAAGAGAGAGAGAGAGAGAGAGAGAGAGAGAGAGAGAGAGAGAGAGAGAGAGAGAGAGAGAGAGAGAGAGATAGGTTTGTTGTGATTATGTGAAAGTGTTCATGAGTAAGGGCTGTATGTGAATGTGTGTCTGTGTGTGTATAATGGGCAGTGTTAGTTGTCACAGTGAGCATGTCTGACATAATATGGTGGAGTGTGTAATACAGAGAGAGATAAGAGGGAGAAAAGACCATGTGTAGTGAGTACTGTAGGTAGATCTGTGAGTATTTATGCTATATGTGATACGTTTTGATTAGAATGCTTGAAGTGGATTTCTTAATGAGAAGTCTAGACAATAGGCCTATGAGGCAGTAAAAAACATGACTAAATAATAATAAAACAAAAAACAGAATTTATCAACATGCTGACAAATACTTATTTTGGTTTGTCATGGTGTTCTTGTGGTAGCCAAGTATAATAAAGAAAGTGAGTGCATGTTTACTTACAGGGCTGTGTGTGTGCGTTTTTGAGGCCATGGGACATGAAAACCACACAAGACATTTACTTCTAAATATTTGATTTTCAGAATCATAAATATTAGGATCACAACAAATGTGATGGCGTTAAAAGACTGACTAATGTGGACTTAAAGTCATTGTGGTTGTTGAAGGGTGTCTGCTGCCCGTGTATCCTGTTCTGGTCGATGGCCCCGCCCCAGAATGTTCCCTAGCACGTGCGATCAGGTTCTTTCGTGCATTCTGCTCTTGTTGAGGTAAGATGTGCTTTGCTCTCTTAAGTAGTGTAAGACAATTGTCTAAAATGTGCTGTTTTTTAATATGCTGGGTTAATGTTCTTGTTTGTGATAAAGTTACTTGTGTGTACGTAAAGTTTAGTGAGGGAGATAATGAGATAAATTAAGAATAAAAGTATGTTATAATGTAATTAGCGCGTGTGCTAGTTCAATGCTATCATGCTGTTTGCGCTTAGCATGCTAGTCCGATTAGACAAATGTCAGAAATGTGTTGTTTTTGACGTCGGATTTTTGCTCTAGATTGTTTGGTTAATTGTGTTTAGATGGACGTTTTAGTGTATGAGATGGCAAATGAGCTAAATAAAGGATTAAAGTATGTTATAACGTTGTTAGCGCGTTCGCTAGTACAACGCTAGCATGTTCCGTGCGTATGATAGCGTGGCGTTTTTGTGCTGTTATAGTTGTCCAGAGTGGCATCAGTTTTCATTTATATTGCCTAGTTCTTTCATGAAAACGAGTTATTTGATGTTACATATATTTGCAGTGTACATGTATGAGCAAGTATACATGATTTGTACATGTATGAGTAAGAGCGGTTTTGTAGTTGCTCTAAGATGGCGTGTGGGTCTTGTGCCTGTAATGGCGGCGTCCAGTGCAGCTGACCACGAGGGCGCTGGCTGAGTAGGCGTGATTGTAGATGTAGTGAAGTAGTAGCACTTACATGTACTGATTTATAACTGTACAATCGGGCGATTCGTGTATATGGTTTAATGTAGCCCAGATAATGGTGTATTTGGGTAAATGAAGCGTCTGCTGGGTCGAGTGTTGCTATGCATGTTTTGTGTTCGTTGGAAAACTTGAAGTCACGCACAGGTTTTAATTTTTTTAGTCAAAATAATGGACTATGAGTATGTTATGTATATAATTTTTTACGTTGTGTATAAAAATGTACGTGCTTGCAGAGGCAATTTGTGCTTTTTTATACTAGTCTGAATGTGAATGTTTTTTTGTGTCGGTGGTTTGTCAGCACCAAAATGTATGTGAAATATGAATAGACGTCTATCACATTGCAAATGTAAATGGAGTTATTGCATTTGAATTTTGTGGAAAAATGTGTGGAACATGCGTGTTAGGCTACATTTTCATTTTAATATTGACACATTTTAATATTGACACCATACTTGTATACACTAGCCCAAAAACTTGATAAGTATGGTGCTTTAGTGACGCTGTATAACTGTAGCCTTAAGTAGAATAGAAAGATTCTAAGTGTCCAATTAATGATTCATGTCGTTATAGCAGCTTTTAAAAATTATACATATGAATTCTTTTAACCCATTAATGTTTACTAACTGTTACAAATGTGTTCTGTCTATTTTCTATGAATTGCTTGTTGGTGAAGGAGAATTCTGCTGGAACACATTAAAGGTACGTTTGAAGTGTATCGTGTATGAGCAGTGGTTGAACTGGTATACTTTTATAAAACAGTGCACACAATGAATGGTGAAAGTAGTTGATGTGCTGCAGAATAATTCTTCATTTATGAGTATCTGTAGTGATATGTAAACACTTGGAAGCAATAATGTAAACTGTATAGAAGAGAACTCAGAAACCGCAGCTCCAACTTCTCAAAGTCCTGTTCAATGTGTACCCTGTCTTAATTGTGCTTTGAGGTTTGAAACTTGATTAGGTACAGTAAGTTAACCTGCTTATTGCCTAGACTAAATTTATACTCCTATTTGGAACAGAGTAAACTGCAGTGTAACGGATGTCTTGAAGTAGTCTTTATTGTATTCTGTGTTGAGGACAATTTGATGCATTCTCACAGTTTAATTGGCTCATGAATATTCTGTCCAATAGTTTAAAGATTATGCAGCAGTAATCACATTAATGCAGTGAATGTGTAGTATTTGTGCTAGAAATATTTAATGCATGCTATAAAATAGCCCATCAAATGGTAATACACTTGTGAGTATGTGCAACAGGTATCACATGTGCTGCTGATTACATGATACTGATCAACTTTGAAAGATGTGAAATGTGCTGTTGGTGTGACAATTAAGACACAAGAATAATAACACACACACACACACACAACGCCTGCTGGTTGAAGATGCCACACACACACGATAATCTTGGAGCAACGCCTGCTGGATGAAGATGCCACACACAACGCCTGCTGGATGAAGATGCCACACACACACATGCATTTTAGCTGTGGAGTTGATTTTGTGTTGAGTGGTGTATACAAAATTATTATATAGTATTATTAATTTAACAACCTGTGTTGAAATTGATGCTTAGAAGTTAGAATGGACTAATATTTTAATTATTTTCACATTTTCATTTTAAAATTAACATAGATAAACTTATATATACACTAGCCAAAAACTTGATAAGTATGGGGCTTTAGTAATGCTGTATAACTGTAGCCTTAAGTAGAATAGAAAGATTCTAAGTGTTTGTCCAATTGATGATTCATGTCGTTATAGCAGCTTTTTAAAATTATACATATGAATTTTTTAACCCCTTAATGTTTACTAACTGTTACAAATGTGTTTTGTCTATTTTGTATGAATAGCTTGTTGGTGAAGGAGAATTGTGGTGAAGGAGAATTGTGCTGGAACACTTTAAAGGTACGTTTGAAGTGTATCGTGTATGAACAGTGGTTGAACTGGTATACTTTTATAAAACAGTGCACACAATGAATGGTGAGAGTAGTTGATGTGCTGCAGAATAATTGTTCATTTATGATGAGTATCTGTAGTGATATGTAAACACTTGGAAGCAATAATGTAAAATGTATAGAAGAGAATTCAGAAACCGCAGCTCCAACTTCTCAAAGTCCTGTTCAATGTGTACCCTGTCTTAATTGTGCTTTGAGGTTTGAAACTTTTGATCACATTAATGCAGTGAATGTGTAGTTTTTGTGCTAGATATATTTAATGCATGCTATAAAATAGCCCATCAAATGGTAATACAGTTGTGAGTATGTGCAACAGGTATCACATGTGCTGCTGATTACATGATACTGATCAACTTTGAAAGATGTGAAATGTGCTGTTGGTGTGACAATTAAGACACAAGAATAACACACACACACACAACGCCTGCTGGTTGAGGATGCCACACAACGCCTGCTGGTTGAGGATGCCACACAACGCCTGCTGGTTGAGGATGCCACTCAACGCCTGCTGGTTGAGGATGCCACTCAACGCCTGCTGGTTGAGGATGCCACTCAACGCCTGCTTGATGATGTGCCACACACACAAGATTAATCTTGGAGCAATGCCTGCTGTATGAAGATGACACACACACATGCATTTTAGCTGTGAAGTTGATTTAGTGTTGAGTGGTGGTATACAAAATTATTATATAGTGAGTAAACATGGTTGAGTTTAGTGTCCAGTTGAGTAAGTGCACAAATGATGAGCTGAACAATGTATTATTAATTTAACTACTATTGAAATTAATGCTTAGAAGTTAGCATGGGCACGATAACATTCTGAACACCCAGCAACATTTTCATAATACATATTCTGTTTCACAATGCATTTATGTGGTAATATGTTTTAATTGCTAAAGTGGAACCAAATGGAATGTTTTTGTTTAACTTGTCTGTAAGACTAACTACGCTATTGGAACAAAGACATTTAATGTGTTAAATTGTTTATTTATATATACACTAAGTGATTAGTGCTTAGCACAAGTAGAGTATATGAAACAGCTGTTACACAGGTGCTGCTGACATCAAGCTCCTGAATCAGATGATGAATGAATGTTGGTGTTCCAAGGAAGAAGCAAGAATGTCCTGTTGAAGCAAAGCCTGCTGAACACATCTCACACACACAATACATTTTTAAACTGTTGAGCTGAAAGTCTTTAGTGATGTACATATTTGCAACTTAAGCTTGTCTGATCAAGTATTCTGATGTGGTTATTTGTTTTAAAGCTATACAGCATTTAAATGAGCAGTAAAGCGTGGTTTTGCTCATTGTATTCTGAAAAATGTACATTAGTGGAAATGGTCCCTTGAATCAAGTCCCTTGATTATAAAGTAATGCTTAGTTTCTATAACATGGTGTTAGGAAGGCATTTACTTCACAGTAATTTCTATATGCAATACTGTAACATTAGAAATTAGTCATGAATACACCTGTCACGAATACAATGTCTGTTCTGATTTTGTTTTACTTTTTTTTTTATGATTTGATATGTGCTGTTTGTATTAAGTAATATTGATTGATTAGTATGTCATGTTGGGATAGACATCATAGGTTTTGACTGGTTGTGTGTTTGTATTTTCAGATGCCTCGCACGAAAGCTTCGCTGAGGTCGGCTGCAGCCAGGAGAAGGATTACGGAGCGGCTTGTGGCTCAGACTGACGGGGTTCTGGCTTTTTCCCCTGACAAAAAGGTCCTGACTGAGACTGTTCCTGTGAGCCACAGCTGTCCTGCAGACCAGATCTCGTCTCTGACTGACGGGGTTATGCCTTCATCCCTTGACAAAAAAGGTCTGACTGACACGGGAGTGCTCCTGAAGAGCACTCCTCAAAGCAATTTACAAACTCAAGCTGCCAAATACCTGCCAAATACCTTGCCAAATACCTTGCCAAATACAATTGCCAAATACTTGCCAAATACCTTACCAGATACAAGCTGCAAAACTGATTCTGATGAATGTGTACATGTGGATATGCTCAGAGGTTCTTTTCATCAAGCTCATCCAAAGTTTGGCATAAACAGTAACAAACAATGTGTTGCAAATAGTATTACTGCCATCATGACTAACAAAGTAAAAAATGTGCTTTCTTGGACAATCAGAGACCTTGATGATGTTCTGCTGAATGGTGACAGATTCTACAGCAATATAAGAGATGCCGGCAAAATTCATGATCCATTGGGCTATTTATATGTTACAGATGTACCTACAGAATACACTGTGTGTGGATATGACTTTTCAATAAATTTTCATGATGAAATGTTTACTGGGAAGTTTGGTGTCACTGAATATGGACCGTTACAAAACGTTCTTATGTCACATGATGAGGCAATCCGAAGAGTGTTTATGCAATGTGAAGCATGTTTGTTTACTGTTAAAGAGAATACATGTGCTATCATTAAACAAGACTCCTGGTATGTGCTGATTGACTCTCATTCACGAAGCGAAAACGGTGCACGTATTGATTCGGGCAAGAGTTTGGCTGCTTTTTATGCTGACATGGAATCATTACTTAACCACGTTATGATACTTGGTCTTTCACTGAAAGCTGAAGGAGCACAATTTGAAGTCACTGGCGTTATTGTGAACATAACTGGCAGAAGCACAGCGGAAGAGAAAACACAAGGTGGTTTGTCTGTCACTACACACCGAGAGCTCTACAGCAGTGTGCTAAAACGAAATCCTAACACAAATCAAAGTGAAACTAAGAAAGGTGACGCATTTGACCGTTCACAACCCTATACCAAAGGAAACGTGCAAAGTAAACGCAAAGCAGCTGAAAACGATTCCCAGGTGAAAACAGTACCCGAATTGCATGGTGGCAAACGAATAAAGCATGTAAACAACCTTACCGATGTATCTGTGAGAAATGACAGTGACGTGCTGATTGGCGACACACACCGTGAATACTTTCAGTTTTGTCCATTGACAGTGAAACAGCAGAAGACATTATGTTTAAGGCAAAACGTTGTGTACATCGAACATGCTCGTAGAGACCTGATCATATCAGTACCGATGGGTGATCCTTGTGAAACGAAAACTATCATTGGTGACGGTAACTGTTTATTCAGATCACTGGCATTTGCAATTAGCGGAAGTGAGAAAGAACACAGAAAAATACGACGTGCTGTAACTACACAAATGGAGAGAAACGAATCTAAGTACATTAACTGTCTTCGACAAGGGTTTTCATCTGTTGCAAATTATCTTGCTACTTCCCGAATGAAATACGTGGGAACCTGGGCTACTGAAGTTGAAATACAAGCTGCAGCCGATCTTTTTTTTACCAATATATTTACATTCACTAGAAATACGTGGCTAAAATATTCATCGTGCAATAGTTGCGACCAAGATGCGGGAATATACCTCAAACATTGTAGCGAGTCTCATTATGAAGTAGTGACGTGTGTTAAAGTGCCTGATGGACAGACCTGTTTACAGAGATGTGACAGCAGAAAATCAGAAACAAAGTCCAGTCGTTCTGAACTTGAGAAACGGAGAATCAAATATGGAACAAGCCAGGAGGAAAAGATTCAGAGAACACTGAAACGATACCGTGAAAATGAAATATACAGAGATAGTGTCAAAACACGTAGCAGTGTTGAATACGCAACGAATTTGCAACATAAAGAACGGAATAAACAGTTAAGCATAAACAAATATGCGACGGATATGGAACACAGAGGAAACGTTAAACAAGCAAGTGTAAACAAATATGCGACGGATATGGAACACAGAGGAAAAGTTAAACAAGCAAGTGTAAACAAATATGCCACTGACATGGAACACAGAGAACATGTGAAACAATTAAGTATTAATAAATATTCTACAAATGAACATCACAGAGAGACTATAAAAAGACAGAGTTTTGAAGCTTATCATACCGATCCAGAATATCAAACGGCTAAGAAACAGAGGAGTTTTGAAGCTTATCATCATGATCCTCAACATCAAGCAGCTAAGAAACAACTTGGTATTGAGAGGTATAAAACAGACATCTGCTATGCTAACGTTACTAAAAACAGAAGTAAAGAAAGAAAGAACACAGAAAAAAGGAAACACAAAGATATTAACTATGTGACTGAAAAGTTCAGAGAGAAAATAAGTACAGGTCCTGAATATGTGTGCTCAGTATGCCATCGACTATTGTTCAAGAATCAAGTAATCAAATGCAGAAAAGATACATATCTCAATAAAGCCCAGGAGGTTGTTTCCATAGCAGAGAGATGTATTACTGACACATACTTACATCGATGTAGTCATACCTGTGTTCCTAAGTGTAACATTCAAACTGGCCCTGCTGGATCACTGTGGATTTGCTACACATGTCACAGAAAGATTCTTAATGGGAAAATGCCAGAAGAAAGTGTTATGAACAATCTTTCACTAGAACCAATTCCACCTGAACTGCACAATCTAAACTCACTTGAACAACATCTGATTGGGATGAATATTCCATTCATGAGACTTGTGTCATTACCAAAAGGTGGACAGAATGGTGTTCATGGACCTGTTGTGTGTGTTCCATCTAACATTACAGATGTAACTGAAGTCCTACCAAGAACAGAAAATGTTGATTTGATGATTCGCATAAAACTAAAGAGAAAATTGACTTACAAGGGACACTATGAGTACAAATTTGTTAATACAGAAAAAATAAAGGATGCATTATTGTACCTCAAACAACATAATGACTTTTACAGAGATGTGACATTTAATAATGACTGGGTCAATCCACTAAATAAAACTGAACATGAAACACAAGAGCCTGATGACACATGTACACAGCATGTTGATGAGGAAAACATTGAGGAGAATAATGGATCTGAAGATGTGGATATAGATGAAACCTTGCATGACAGACAACAGCACGGTATGTTCATGGACACATGTTTACAACCTGTTGATATTGCACAAGAGGTTTTGGATCAGCACTTTGATGGCATAATGTCTGTGGCACCTGCAGAAGGTAATAATCCTGTAAGGCTCTTGAACGATCATTCAAATGAGGCAAAGTGTTTTCCAGTTCTATTTCCAAATGGTACGGGTACTTTTCATGACCACAGAAAAGAGAAACTTACACTGAGCAGATACTTGAACACCAGAATACTCAACGCAGACGGACGTTTTGCAAAGAACTTGGATTACATTTTTTATGGTCAATATTTGTCAGAGTTAAATCAGATTGTGTCAAATGTGTCTATTGCATTGAGAAAAGGACATGATACACGCAACAAACCTGTGATTACATCAGAAATGTTGACTAACAGAGAAGCCTTGCAGAACATTTTCAATTTTGATGAAGGGTATAAATTCTTAAGACCTATTCGTGGTACACCCCCTTTCTGGCAAAGTGTTCAAAAAGACCTGTTTGCAATGGTACGACAACTGGGTATTCCCACATGGTTTTGCTCATTTTCATCTGCTGATCTGCGTTGGCCAGAATTACTACAAACCATTCTCAAACAAGAGGGGAGAGAAACTTCTACTGATGATCTAGACTGGTCAGAAAGATGTGCTCTATTAAAAACTAACCCTGTCACAGCAGCCAGGATGTTTGAACATCGATTCCACTGTTTCCTTAAAGATGTGATTATGTCTGAAGCACAACCGATTGGTGAAATTGTTGATTACTTTTACAGAGTTGAATTCCAACAGCGTGGCTCACCTCACACTCACTGCTTGTTTTGGGTCAAAGATGCACCTCAAGTGGACAAAAATGATGATGATGAAGTTGTGTCATTTGTAGATCACTATGTGACATGTGAAATGCCATCGGAGGATGACAAAGAAATGCATGACATTGTTTCCAGTGTACAACAACACAGCAAAAGACATTCAAAATCATGCAGAAAAAAGAAAACAACTTGTCGTTTTAATTTTCCACGCCCACCGAGTGGCAGAACATTTATAACAAGGCGTAAAACTGACAATCCTGAAAAAGATGCTAAAGAGAAAGATGAGAATTATGTGGAATCAGCCAAAGGTAATAACATGCCTTCAATGGAAAAAGATGTAGCAGAGGCTATCATGAAAAAAGTAAAAGATGCGTTATTGAATACAGATGTTATCTTTGATTCTACTGAGGAGTTATTTGCTTCGCTTGGTATAAGTCAAGAGATATTTGAAGCTGCTTACATCAGAGTGTCTCGAAAAACTACTTTTGTCCTAAAGAGAAAACCAGGTGACATATGGGTAAACCAATACAACAGAGATCTTATACGTTGTTGGAATGCAAATATGGACATTCAGTTTGTAGTCGATGCATATTCCTGCATTGTGTATATAATCTCTTACATTTCCAAAGCTGAGAGAGAGATGGGATTGCTTTTGTCACGTACTCAAAAAGAAGCCACAGAACAAGGTAACCTTGACGCTAAACATGCTTTACGGAAACTCGGAAGTGTATTTTTACACAATCGTGAAGTTTCAGCTCAGGAAAGTGTGTACCGACTTACTAACATGAAACTGAAAGAAGCCTCTCGCAAAGTGCAATTTATTCCTACTGGTGATAACATAGTGAGAATGAGTCTTCCACTTCACGTAATACAAACGCGAGCTGAATATGACAATGATGATAATCAAAACATATGGATGAACAGCATCACAGACAGATACAGATATAGACCAAAAACGGACGAATTTTCCCAGATGTGTTTAGCCAGTTTTGCATCGGAGTACAGAATATTGTCAAAATCTGAAAGTTCAGCTCGTGATGCCATAAAGTTGGAGAAAAGCTTAGGATTCATAAGGAAACGGACACGAACAGATTCTGCTGTTGTGCGATACGCTCGCTTTTCACCCACAAAACATCCAGAGAAGCATTATCAAAGTATTTTGCAATTGTTTTTGCCTCATTATTTGGATTGTCAACTCAAGCCACCAACTTTCAACACTTATGAGGATTTTTATAAGACTGGGTTTATCAAATATTCTGATGAAGAAGTCCAATCAGTCAAAACAATAGTAGACTTAAATATGTCATATTTCGAGAAAGATGCTGACACAATAGACGAAGCCGAGGAACAGTTAAAAAGAAACGGTCCAGTTGAAGATGCTTGGGCGGAAATATGTCCAGAGAACGAACGTGAACGTTTAGAATGTCTTCACAGAAAAGAAAATCCTACTGATGAAACAGAGCAAAATATTTCTGCTGCTGACATACCTGATTTATTACCAACTGAACCACGCTGTGCTATAGGAAAAGAGAAAGGTATGCGAAAAGAGGAAGCAATGTATGTGCTTCGTTCACTAAACAAACAACAGTCTGAAATATTTTACAAAATTCGACATTGGTGTTTAGAAAAGACACTTGCTAAAAACCCGCAGCCATTTCATGTGTTTATATCTGGTCCAGGTGGTGTTGGAAAATCCATGTTAATCAAAGCAATATACTACGAATCATGTCGCATCCTGTCCCGATTGTCAGATAATCCAGATGAGACGCATGTGTTAATAACAGCTCCAACTGGTGTAAGTGCATTTAACATTGACGCTGCAACAATACACAACTGTTTCTCTATATCACCAGAGGTAACGCTGCCTTATCAACCGCTCGGAGATGAAAAGATAAATTCACTGAGAGCTAAATTGGGAAATCTACAAATTGTCATTATTGATGAAATCTCAATGGTTGATCACAAACTCTTATCGTATATTCATGGCAGATTAAGACAGATTAAACAACAAGGAGATTATTCTGCTTTTGGAAATGTGTCTATAATTGCTGTTGGAGATTTCTATCAACTTTCTCCTGTGAAAGGAAAGTCTCTATACACTGAGCCTAAAGGTGTAAATCTATGGCAGAACCACTTTGCATTGGTTGAGCTGTCACAAATCATGAGACAAAAAAACATGGAGTTTGCTCAGTTACTGAGTCGTTTAAGGAAACACAAAAGACAAGATAATTTGTCAGAACATGATGTGAATATGTTGAAATTATGTGAAACAGGTGGTGAAGGTGATGAACTGGACAGTACTGCTCTGTATATTTATGCAACAAATGCTGAAGTGGATGATCACAATGCAAACATGTTGAAGAAGGTATGTGCAGACATTACTATCATTCATGCACAGGACTTTGAAAAGGTTGCAAAAACAGGTCGGCTGGAAAAAATGCATGGACATCATGTTCATACTACCCACACGTCTTTACCAGAATCTCTTCACATCGCTGTAAATGCTCATGTTATGCTTCTTAAAAACATTGATGTGGCAGACGGACTTGTAAATGGTGCATTTGGTACAGTTGCTGAAGTGTGTTTTGATTCTGAAGATGACTTTCCAGCCAAAATATATGTCACATTTGAAAATGAAAGAATAGGACATAAATTAAGAGCAAAACATCCTTGTTTAAAACCAGGATTTGAAAAAGCCACTCCTATTTTCCCTGAAGAAGAAAGAGTGACAAAAAGTGGTGGAATGCGACGTCAGTTTCCCCTGAAATTAGCTTGGGCTTGCACTGTTCACAAAGTACAAGGTCTTACTGTGGAAAAAGCTGTTGTGTCACTAAAAAAGATATTTGCAGCAGGACAAGCATATGTGGCCTTGAGTCGTGTAACATCTTTGGAAGGGCTTAAGATAAAAGATTTCAAAGAGAGTGCTATTTATGCAAAAGAAGACATTGAACAGTCATTACATAACATGCCTTTATTTATTGAACCAGTGACAGAGCTGCCACCTCCCTCTGGGTCATACAAGATTCTTCTGCACAATGTTGAAGGACTAACATGCCATGTGGAAGACCTGAGACATGATACGAGGTACATGGAAGCTGACATTATTTGTGTGACAGAAACTTGGTTACAACCAAATGATTGCAACATTGATATAGAATTATCTGAATTTGCATTCTATAGCAAACCCAGATGTTTTTCATATGACACTAGTCAGGTGATGTTTGCTGACTTGAAGGATCGACAACATGGTGGTGTTGGTGTGTATTATAAACGACATACTGGTTGTAGTATTGTTGATTTACCATGCATTAACATTGAATGCCTGCAGTTCATCCTACCTCAGCTGAATACAACAGTGGGAGTTTTGTACAGACCTCCTTCCTACAATCTGGTAATGTTTCAAAATAACCTGATACACTTGATTTCTCATATTGACAGATTCCCAGGAAGAAAAGTGATCATGGGAGATTTCAATGAAAATCTTTTTGTAACAAGTACAATCAGTAATACTATGCAACTCCATGGCTTTACTCAGGTTATAAGAGAACCAACAACTGAATATGGCACTTTGATTGATCATGTATATATCAAAGATGTTTCTGCAGAAGATGTCAGTGTTTCTGTTATGCCAACATATTTCAGTTTTCATGAATGTGTTGTACTGAACTGTTTTCATTAATCTTCAATTTCAGGTACTTAACGTTTGCTGACGGTTTGCTGACACTTTACTGACAATTTGGTGACACTTTGAACTAAAACTTTTGATTAAGTCAGGCACAACTTGAAGCGTCCACGATGTGGGGGGTGGGGGATACAGGGGGTAAACTATCTGGACGGCCTCTTGTGGGAACAGACTAAGGAGCTGAGAGTGCCCTATTAACTGGTTCACAGCATTTTATTTTATTGTATGTATTATTTATTTTATTTTTTTATTTTATTATGAAATATAAAGGTATTCATATAAAATACAGGCCAAATGTTTAACAAAGCAAAACAGTTCTCAAATCATCTGTTAAAGGACTGTTGACAAATATCATACTTCAGGACTGAATCCACAGGTAATACAGTTTCCAACAAGCAATAAACATGGACATTTAACTTCACATCTAATCCTGCACAAACCAAAATTCCTGATTAAAGGCTGGAGCTATTGGTCAAAGAGTGGTCAGTGCTGCCTACATCTCTGGGAACCTGGTGTCATACAGGAAAGCCAGGAATGTCCTTCTAAAGGCCAGGGACAAGTTGCAGTCAACTATCAAGGATGTGACATCAAGCACATATGGAATGACTTGCATGCTATCACAGATTACAGAGATGGACAGATTTGGTATCTGCTGCGTTCACCAGGTAAGATGTTCTATTGTAATTTGGAGACAAACATATCTTTATGTAAAGTTAAACTACCATTGTACTGTGACAGGTGCACATTAACCATGTCTGTGTCTGATGTGCTCAGATCTTTATGGAGGGTTCCCTTACACAAGGCATGTGGTCTTGATGGCATCAATGGTTCATCAGTGTGCACTGTAGGACCATGTTACAGTCATCTACCAATGATGTCACATCTAGCACATGTGGATTAGCATACACTCTATCACAGAATTAAAAGGTGGACAGGTCTGAGATACAAGTGTTGCTGCGGGTATGCTAAACATATTTCATATTCCTTTATATTCCTTTAGAGACCAGACAAACAGCTTCACTCTAACTGTCACAGCTGCACCTTAACTATCTCTCTATTTGATGTGCTCAGATGATTCTTCAGGAGAATTCAGTCACACAAGTCCTTCCTACCTGAGGCTCAACTTCCATATTGGAGGGACTGTGACTACTAGCTGGGCCGCCCAATGGAGGATGGGTTCCCTTTTGAGTCTTGGTCCTCCCAAGGTTTCTTCCTAATCCTGCCAAGGGAGTTTTTCCTTGCCACTGTCGCCCCTGGCTTGCTCATTAGGGATATGGACCCATGCGCTTGTAAAGCTGCTTGCATACTGCACATAGAGATATATAGATGTCTACACATATTGTGATTACTAACTACAGGTCTGCTTTGAACTCGATAATGACAAAATTTAAATTTACCATGAACTGTATTATTATCTGATGTTTCTTTTATTTGCTGTGAACCAGTACAGGGCACCTCAGCTCCTTAGTGAGGGATTATTACAATAGTTATACTATACATTATCATTATTTTTTTTAAATTATATTTATCTAGATCAATATTTTTAAAGAAATGGTCTCAAATAAACAGACTGAATGTCACAGTCCTGCCTCCCTCCTGTCAGTCATGTCTTCTGTGTTTGTGTCTTTTATTTTGAAATTCCTAGTTGTCTGACTTCACTCCCCTGCCTTGTTTTCTGCCCCTCGTTATTGCTTTCTGGTGTGTCTTGTTGAGTCCCTTGTTTGGTCAGTGTATTTAAGTCTTGCGTTTAGTCTCTTATGTGGGCTGTTATTGTAAGTACCACTTGCTTGTATGTTATTTGGTATCTTGGTCTTTTGTGTCTCTAATACTAGTCTGTGTGTACTCCTTGTATTTTACATTCTCTGTTAGATGTACTTTGTGTGATTTTGCTTGTTGTCTTTCCTTTTCTTTAGCCTTGCCCACCCAGTTATTTCTGTTAGTGTTTAGTTCATATGCAGTGATGGCTAAGTTACCTAGAGAAAGTAATCCGATTACTGATTACTGATTACTCCTTTTAAAAGTAACTTAGTTACGTTACATATTACTTGATTTTAAAAGTAACTACGTTAGATTACAAGTTACTTTAGTAGTTACATTCAGCAGCAAAATAATTTTTTCCAATACTCACTTTATTGGAAGTGCATTATTAACAGTAACAATGTATTGAAGCAGGTTCGGTAACCGAGGCAGAAACTGCTTAATCCAAAAATTCCGAGGAGGGAAACTTTATTGATAACGCAACCCTGGCGTGCGCAGTCGCCCCCCCCCCCCCCCCCCCCCCCCGTGTCATTAAAGGGCGAGACTCGCCGTGTCGCTACAGTATCTCCTGACATTACGTTTGTGTAGCTGCGCGGTATTATTTGTTAATTTATTTGTAAACGTAATACAAGCGAACTGGGGTGGGTTTCCCGAAATGTTCGTAGAAACGTTTCGGGAAACCCTCCCCTGTTCAGTCAGACAGCTTGTGAAACGAAATACCATTACAACTTCAAGCATTTTAAAGTAGGCGACGTTAGTCAAAATTCCAGCACTTTTCAAACGTGGAACACAGTGCAACATAAAAATTCTTCAGGTAAATGTTCCTTCCCCTGTTTTGAGGGGTGTTTCTTTATACTACCACACATCGTTACGGGAGGACACAGCAAAAAATGACTTGTAAAACGCGCTCGCGCTCTCACAGGGTCGCACGAAGCGTGCGGAGTCGAGTGCTACGGTCAGACGCAAAAGTAGAACTGAGCCAAGAAGAAAGCAAAAATATATATTTTTACTAGGGAAAATAAAAATAGTAACGCACAGTTATTTGGGTAAGTAACTTTAATCTGATTACTGGACTGGAAATAGTAGCGCGTTATATTACTCGTTACCGAAAAAAGTGATAAGATTAGAGTAACGCGTTACTAAGTAACGCGTTACTGACATCACTGTTCATATGTTAGGTGTTTGATTATTCTTGGTGTATGTTCTGTGTGCGGTGTATATGTATTCGTTTTGGTATTAAATCATTGGTCAGTCCGCACTTGCGTTCAGCCTTCTCTCCTAGTTGTTACACTGAACATGAAAAGATTTGCATTGTGTTGATTGTCAGTTATAAATAAAATACATTATGTTTATAAAGAGGTTCTCTTGTGTTATTATATTGACAATTTGCACTGGTCTTAAATAGAGCCCAAATATGAAAATGTTTGTCAATATATAATATTCTGACAATTTTATGCAAATGAAGGGATAAGTCTAAAAACTATATGCACATTTCAAATTTTGTCTCACAGCTCCATCTACTGGCCAAATAATTTGCAACTTTTGACAGTTATTGCATGAAAGAGGTTTGTATACCTTTTGGTAAATATATACAGTGCAGTGTAGTTAGTGTCACATGTTATCAATGATGAATATACATTTTTAACAAAGCTGTTAGGACAGATTTGCACATTTTAATAATAATAATCTTTATTTGTATAGCACCTTTCATACATGTAACTCAAAGTGCTTTACAGTATAAATAAAAGAAACATTAAAAGGAGATAGGACAAAGGGAAAATGAATGAAATTAAAGAGAAAAATATTAAAATAACAAAAAGTAAAATAAATAAGATAAAACTATTAAGAGAGTTTCTTAACTAAAAGCGGATCTAAACAGGAATGTTTTGAGACTGCTCTTAAAACTATGCAGGGATGAAATGCCTCTGAGCTCTTCAGGAAGAGAATTCCAGAGCTTTGGGCCATAGTGGCTAAAAGCACCCTCGCCAATCTTTAATCGGCTTTTGGCCAGCGCTGCCTTTTATTTTATATGATCAGAAAAGCAGTAATTTACAATACAGGCAAAACGAACACAAGTACTCATGTTATTCTGTCCACAGAAGAATTAGGACATCATAAAAGTTCAGGACTAATCCGCAGATCATCAACAGGCAGTAGACATGGACACTACTGCATATATAGATAGACCCAATCAACAAATAACAGGCCATTGAGGCACTAAAGACAAAAATACATTTTATTGGAAAAAAATTATTCAGATCATAGAACTAAATTGCATACTGAGATTAGCTTTGTGTGAGTGTAAGTGTGTTTGTGTGGTTCATGTGAGCAATAGTTTTCAGTCAGTTCCGGAATTTAGTACTACCATACTGATATTATAGTGACATTATAGTGACAAGACATTTTAGTGAATTAAAAGGTTTATTTATGGTCAGACAGTGCACTTTTGTTATGAGTTGTCATTTCAAAGTTAATTATTTCACTGTTCTGAATTATACAAGATCCATTACTTGTCTGCATTCTGCATAACAGGATTGCATCACAAGTTTTTATGATTTCTTAGGTTTTTGGGTACTGTAGTGCCCTTGACAGGCCAATTTGAGGCACTTAAAGCCCAAAAGGTTCAAAAGAAATTGTATTGGCAAAATGATTTAGATCACAGAACTAAATCACATGCTGAGATCAGCTTTGTGTGTGTTTCTGTGGTATTTCATTTGAGCAATAGTTTTAAGTCAGTTCCGGTGTTTGGCCACTAGATGGAGCCCAAGCACTACCATACTGATCTCATTAATCTCAGTAATGCAATAGAACATTTTGGTGAATTAAAAGGTTCATTTCTGGTCAGGCAATGCACTTTTTGTTATGAGATGTAATTGCAATGTTATAGATCTCATTGATCTGAATCATACAAGCCCCATTACTTGTCTGTATTCTGCATAACAAGATTGCTGCACGAGTTTTTATGATTTCTTAGGTTTTTGGGTACTGTAGCGCCCCCGACAGGCCAATTTGAACCAAACTTGGCATGCCTCACAAGGACTTCAGGATATAAAAGCCTTTCAAATTGGGAGTTGATTGCATACATGGTGTATGAGTTATAGCAATATAGGTCATATATGGCATGGCCACAATGATATAATGGGAAAATGGACCAATCAGAAAAATAAAAATCCAAAATTTTTTTAATCACTTTTTACCTACAGAGTCTACTGATTATGGTCATAGCAATTTTGCCATAATTGGATCAAATTCCTACGACTAGTTTGTAAATGGCTATTTTCAAACAATTGATGAATGTGACAAAAGTATGCATTTTTTAATATGACTTGTAATTGCAAAGTTGTCAGGTCTACTGCAAGGAGTAAAAAGAAACAAGTTGCATGTTCCTAAGTGAAAATTTGGAGGAGTTATGCATGATTTTCACAAATAGCGCCACCTAGTGGCCAAATGTTTCAAAACTGCACAGCATGACACATAGTCCTAAGATATGCACAGTGGTGAGGTTTCATGTTGATTGGCCAATGGTAAGTCTGTCAAATGGCCAATTAATTCAAATAAAAATTAATTGGCTCATGGCGGCCATGTTTTTTGAGTGATGTCATCATTGTGTGTCTTGATATCACTTGGGCCCCTGATGATGCCTGTAAAGTTTTGGCTTGATGTGACTAATGGTTTCTGAGAAACAGTTTTTCCCATGTTATAGCGCCCCCTATTGGACAATCGTGGCCAGCTTTGACCTGTGACCTCGGAGTCATGTGCCCTAACAACTGTTAAAATTTTATGAAGATCGGTCAAAGCGTTGCTGAGATATGGCTGTTTAAGTAAATTTGGCCACGCCTTGGAGCTATTGATTGACATGTGACAACCAGACTGTATGCAAATCTCAAAATGTTTTTAAGCAGCTTTGATAATGAGATTCTCCTGAATATTTTGACACCAAGCTTGTGGTGATCCGATGAAAAACCAGGGACTAGTATAAAAAAGTAGGTTTTGCATATTATGCAAATTAGCAAAAAATCTAAGTAGGCGGAGCTTAATGGTTCTTGAGGCTTTTTTGTTTGGCTTGAGCCAAGGAATCCATCAGAAGTGGAATTTTGTTTCTAGGCCCTACGGTTTGGGAGATATGGGCCAAAACGCAAAATGGTGCGCTATAGCGCCACCATCAGGCCAATGTGGGTCTCTGTGCTTTAGCACGGTCTCGCAAAGAGACTACACCATTCTGCCAAGTTTGGTGTCTCTGGGCCTTACGGTCTAGGCTGCAGTATGCGTTTTATGCGGAGAAAAATAATAATAATAAATATAGCCGCAAGCGGCAATTACGGGGTCCAAGCGCAGGGTATGGGCACCATCTGGCACGCCTGAGATGCGTAAGCATGTGTGTGTAATCACTGGGTAGGTATGGGTGAAGCAATGTGTATATGAAACCTATAGGTAGGCCATTGCATGTGTGTGCATGTGTAAGAAAGATGTAGGAGTAATTCAGGAAATTCTAGTATAGCGCCACCTAGTGGTGCAATTCCCGTCATACTTGAGCATGTCTTAGAGAGTGTGTAGATGAACATAATATGTGAGTTTCATGTTGATTGGCATATGATAAGCTTGTGAAATGTGAACTGAAAGCTGATTGGTCGATAGCGGCGGCCATATTGGACATATGATGGTGCAGGTCAAGGACCTGTGTCATAGGTGCATATAGATGATGCGTACCAAGTTTGGAGTTATTTGGCCAATCGGTGTGGGCAGGAGAGTTTTTTGGCCGTTATAGCGCCACCTAGGTGTGCATGTCTGCCAAAATGTATGTACCGGTCTAGACACTTAATAGGTACATGTGTGTGAAATTTGGAGTGAATACATGAAAGTATGCCTGAGATACAGCAGAATATGTGGATTTTTGGCGAAGAAATTTTCTACGCTTGACTTGTGATGCATGTGGCCACGCCCATGTGCAGAAATGTGCACTTTGGCTCCATAACAATTAAAGTTCAGACTCTTGTGAGCGCCTGGATACCACATATGTGCATGTATGTGAAAAATCCAGGGACTAGTACGCGCTCAAAAATGTGTGCAAATTTGCATATTATGCAAATTAGCTCGACATGTAAGGGGCGGAGCATATGGCTTCAATGGAACTTTTTTTAGATGAGCACATGCCTGATCAGGTGAAGTTTACATTTTGTCTCTAGGACATACGGTTTAGGAGAAACACCAGTTTAAACTTTTTCATGCGTTTTTGTGCGCTATAGCGCCACCTATGGTCGGATCGGGCTGGCGTGTTGCGCCTGAGTAGCGGAGAGGAGTACTACAAGTTGGCCAAAGGAGAAGTCTGTAGGTCTTACGGTTTAGGCTGCACAACGAGTTTTAAGGCAGAAAAAAAATTGGCATATGAAAAGCTTGTGAAAGGTGTACTGAAAGCTTATTGGTCGATAGCGGCGGCCATATTGGACATATGATGGTGCAGGTCAAGGACCTGTGTCATAGGTGCATATAGATGATGCGTACCAAGTTTGGAGTTATTTGGCCAATCGGTGTGGGCAGGAGAGTTTTTTGGCCGTTATAGCGCCACCTAGATGTGCATGTCTGCCAAAATGCATGTGCAGGTCTAGACACCCAGTAGGTACATGTGTGTGAAATTTGGTATGAATACGTGAAAGAATGCCTGAGATATAGCAGAATATGTGGATTTTTGGCGAAGGAATTTTCTACGCTTGACTTGTGATGCATGTGGCCACGCCCATGTGCAGAAATGTGCACTTTGGCTCCATAACAATTAAAGTTCAGACTCTTGTGAGCGCCTGGATACCACATATGTGCATGTATGTGAAAAATCCAGGGACTAGTACGCGCTCAAAAATGTGTGCAAATTTGCATATTATGCAAATTAGCTCGACATGTAAGGGGCGGAGCATATGGCTTCAATGGAACTTTTTTTAGATGAGCACATGCCTGATCAGATGAAGTTTACATTTTGTCTCTAGGACATACGGTTTAGGAGAAACACCAGTTTAAACTTTTTCATGCGTTTTTGTGCGCTATAGCGCCACCTAGGGTCGTATCGGGCTGGCGTGTTGCGCCTGAGTAGCGGAGAGGAGTACTACAAGTTGGCCAAAGGAGAAGTCTGTAGGTCTTACGGTTTAGGCTGCACGATGCGTTTTAAGGCAGAAAAAAAATAATAATAATAATAATAATAATAATAATAATAATAATAATAATAAAAATCGGAACAATTACAATAGGGTTCCAGCACCGGTGGTGCTTGGACCCCTAAATATAGCCGCAAGCGGCAATTGGCGGGTTCACACACGAATAGGCCACTTGGCTTCAATAGGCAATAGACCCAATAGGTCCTTTAGACCCAAAAGAAGCTGTTTGAGTGGAAAAAATGCACAAATAAATCAATGTGCAAAAAAATGTTCAATTGGGGCACTAAAGGCCCAAAAGGATCAAAATAATGTGTATTGGCAAAATGATTCAAATCACAGAACTAAATCACATGCTGAGATCAGCTTTGTGTGTGTGTTTGTGTGGTATTTCATGTGAGAAATAGTTTTCAGTCCGTTCCGATGTTTGGCCACTAGATGGAGCCCAAGTACTACCATACTGATATCTCATTAATCTCAGTAATGCAATATGACATTTTGGTGAATTAAAAGGTTCATTTCTGGTCAGGCAGTGCACTTTTTGTTATAAGATGCAATTGCAATGTTATAGAACTTATTGATCTGGACAATACAAGACCAATTACTTGTCTGTATTCTGCATAACAAGATTGCAGCATGAGTTTTTATGTTTTCTTAGGTTTTTGGGTACTGTAGCGCCCCCGACAGGCCAATTTGAACCAAACTTGGCGTACCTCACAAGGACTTCAGGATATAAAAGCCTTTCAAATTGGGAATTGATTGCATACATGGTTTATGAGTTATAGCAATATAGGTCATATATGGCATGGCCACAATGATATAATGGGAAAATGGACCAATCAGAAAAATAAAAATCCAACATTTTTTTACGCAGTTTTTACCTACAGAGTCTACTGATTATGGTCATAGCAATTTTTCCATAATTGGATCAAATTCCTATGACGAGTTTGTAAATAGCTATTTTCAAACAATAGATGAATGTGACAAAACTATGCATTTTTTAATAAGACTTGTAATTGCAAAGTTGTCAGGTCTACTGCAAGGAATAAAATGAAACAAGTTGCATGTTCCTAAGTGAAAATTTGGAGGAGTTATGCATGATTTTCACAAATAGCGCCACCTAGTGGCCAAATGTTTCAAAACTGCACAGCAAGACACATAGTCCTGAGATATGCACACTGGTGAGGTTTCATGTTGTTTGGCCAATGGTAAGTCTGTCAAATGGCCAATTAATTCAAAAAAAAAATTATTGGCTCATGGCGGCCATGTTTTTTGAGTGATGATGTCATCATTGTGTGTCTTGATATCACTTGGGCCCCTGATGATGCCTGTAAAGTTTTGGCTTGATGTGACTAATGGTTTCTGAGAAACAGTTTTTCCCATGTTATAGCGCCCCCTATTGGACAATCGTGGCCAGCTTTGACCTGTGACCTCGGAGTCATGTGCCCTAACAACTGGTAAAATTTTATGAAGATCGGTCAAAGCGTTGCTGAGATATGGCTGTTTAAGTAAATTTGGCCACGCCTCGGAGCTATTGATTGACATGTGACAGCCAGACTATATGCAAATCTCAAAATGTTTTTAAGCAACTTTGATAATGAGATTCTCCTGAATATTTTGACACCAAGGTTGTGGTGATCCGATAAAAAACCAGGGACTAGTATAAAAAAGTAGGTTTTGCATATTATGCAAATTAGCAAAAAATCTAAGTAGGCGGAGCTTAATGGTTCAAATTTATTTTTTATTTGCCTTGACCCAAGGAATCCATCAGAAGTGGAATTTTGTTTCTAGGCCCTACGGTTTGGGAGATATGGACCAAAACGCAAAATGGTGCGCTATAGCGCCACCATCAGGCCAATGTGGGTCCCTGTCTCTATTTCTCTCATTGCACACCTGCTGCACCTTGCTGGCAAGTTTGGTCTTTCTGGGCCTTACGGTCTAGGCTGCAGTATGCGTTTTACAGGGGGAAAAATAATAATAATAAGAAAAATCTCAGCAATTACAATAGGTTTCCCACACTACGTGTGTGAACCCTAATAAGAAATATAGCCGCAAGCGGCAATTGGCGGGTTCACACACGAATAGGCTTCTTGGCCTCAATAGGCAGAGGCCCAAAAGGTCCTTTAGACCCTAAATGTGAAAAAGAAGCTGTTTGAGTGGAAAAAATGCACAAATAAATCAATGTGCAAAAAAGTTCAATTGGGGCACTAAAGGGCTAAAAGGATCAAAATAATGTGCATTGGCAAAATAATTCAGATCACAAAACTAAATCACATGCTGAGATCAGCTTTGTGTGTGTTTGTGTGGTATTTCATGTGAGCAATAGTTTTCAGTCAGAATATGGCTACTAGATGGAGGCCAAGTACTACCATACTGATATCTCATTAATGTCAGTAATGAAATAGGATATTTTGGTGAATTAAAAGGTTCGTTTCTGGTCAGGCTGTGTACTTTATGTAAAAAAAAAGATTCAGTTGAGGCACTAAAGGCCGAAAAGGATCAAAATAATGTGTATTGGCAAAATGATTCAGATCACAGAACTAAATCACATGCTGAGATCAGCTTTGTGTGTGTTTGTGTGGTGTTTCATGTGAGCAATAGTTTTCAGTCAGTTTCGGTGTTTGGCCACTAGATGGAGCCCAAGTACCATCATACTGATATCTCATTAATATCAGTAATGCAATATGACATTTTGGTGAATTAAAAGGTTCATTTCTGGTCAGGCAGTGCACTTTTTGTTATAAGATGCAATTGCAATGTTATAGAACTTATTGATCTGGATCATACAAGACCAATTACTTGTCTGTATTCTGCATAACAAGATTGCAGCATGAGTTTTTATGTTTTTTTAGGTTTTTGGGTAGTGTAGCGCCCCCGACAGGCCAATTTGAACCAAACTTGGCATACCTCACAAGGACTTCAGGATATAAAAGCCTTTCAAATTGGGAGTTGATTGCATACATGGTTTATGAGTTATAGCAATATAGGTCATATATGGCATGGCCACAATGATATAATGGGAAAATGGACCAATCAGATAAATAAAAATCCATTATTTTTTGATCAGTTTTTACCTACAGAGTCTACTGATTATGCTCATATCAATTTTTCCATAATTGGATCAAATTCCTATGACTAGTTTGTAAATAGCTATTTTCAAACTATAGATGAATGTGACAAAAGTATGCATTTTTTTATAGGACTTGTAATTGCAAAGTTGTCAGGTCTACTGCAAGGAATAAAAAGAAACAAGTTGCATGTTCCTAAGTGAAAATTTGGAGGAGTTATGCATGATTTTCACAAATAGCGCCACCTTGTGGCCAAATGTTTTAAAACTGCACAGCATGACACATAGTCCTGAGATAAGCACAGTGGTAAGGTTTCATGTTGTTTGGCCAATGGTAAGTCTGTCAAATGGCCAATTAATTCAAATAAAAATTAATTGGCTCATGGCGGCCATGTTTTTTGAGTGATGATGTCATCATTGTGTGTCTTGATATCACTTGGGCCCCTGATGATGCCTGTAAAGTTTTGGCTTGATGTGACTAATGGTTTCTGAGATACAGTTTTTCCCATGTTATAGCGCCCCCTATTGGACAATCGTGGCCAGCTTTGACGTATGGCCTCGGAGTCATGTGCCCTAACAACGGTTAAAATTTTATGAAGATCCGTCAAAGCGTTGCTGAGATATGGCTGTTTAAGTAAATTTGACCACGCCTTGGAGCTATTGATTGACATGTGACAACCAGACTGTATGCAAATCTCAAAATCTTTTTAAGCAACTTTGATAATGAGATTCTCCTGAATATTTTGACACCAAGGTTGTGGTGATCCGATAAAAAACCAGGGACTAGTATAAAAAAGTAGGTTTTGCATATTATGCAAATTAGCAAAAAATCTAAGTAGGCGGAGCTTAATGGTTCTTGAGGCTTTTTTGTTTGGCTTGAGCCAAGGAATCCATCAGAAGTGGAATTTTGTTTCTAGGCCCTACGGTTTGGGAGATATGGACCAAAACACAAAATGGTGCGCTATAGCGCCACCATCAGGCCAATGTGGGTCTCTGTGCTTTAGCACGGTCTCGCAAAGAGACTACACCATCCTGCCAAGTTTGGTCTCCCTGGGCCTTACGGTCTAGGCTGCAGTATGCGTTTTATCAGTAGAAAAATAATAATAAATATAGCCGCAAGCGGCGATTGGCGGGTTCACACAAAAAAAGGCAAAAAAGCCCAAAGGGTCTTTTAGACCAACAAATTGGCCTCTTGGCCTCAATAGGCAAAAAGAAGCCCAATAGGTCCTTTAGACCCAAAAGTGAATAGAAGCTGTTTGAGTGGAAAAAATGCATAAGTAAATCAATGTGACAAAACATTCAATTCAACTGAGGCACTAAAGGCCCAAAAGGATCAAAATAATGTGTATTGGCAAAATGATTCAGATCACAGAACTAAATCACATGCTGAGATCAGCTTTGTGTGCGTTTGTGTGGTGTTTCATGTGAGCAATTGTTTTCAGTCAGTTTCGGTGTTTGGCCACTAGATGGAGCCCAAGTACTATCATACTAATATCTCATTAATCTCAGTAATGCAATGACATTTTGGTGAATTAAAAGGTTCATTTCTGGTCAGGCAGTGCACTTTTTGTTATGAGATGTAATTGCAAAGTTATAGACCTCATTGATTTGAATCATACAAGCCCCATTACTTGTCTGTATTCTGCATAACAAGATTGCTGCGTGAGTTTTTATGATTTCTCAGGTTTTTGGGTACTGTAGCGCCTCCGACAGGCCAATTTGAACCAAACTTGGCCTACCTCACAAGGACCTCAGTGTATAAAAGCCTTTCAAATTGGGAGTTGATCACTTACATGGTTTATGAGTTATAGCAATAAAGGTCATTTATGGCATGGCCAGAAGGATATAATGGAAAAATTGACCAATCAGACAAATAAAAATGCAACATTTTTTCCATATTTAGTTAACTACAGTGTCTACAGATTATGCCTATGCCATTTTTGCCATCATTGGATCAAATTCCTAGGACTAGTTCTTAAAGAGCTATTTTCAAACAATTGATGAATGTGACAAAAGTATGCATTTTTTAATAGGACTTGTAATTGCAAAGTTGTCAGGTCTACTGCAAGGTATAAAAAGAAACAAGTTGCATGTTCCTAAGTGAAAATTTGGAGGAGTTATGCATGATTTTCACAAATAGCGCCACCTAGTGGCCAAATGTTTCAACACTGCACAGTATGACACATAGTCTTGGGATATGCACAGTGATGAGGTTTCATGTTGATTGGCCAATGGTAAGTCTGTCAAATGGCCAATTAATTCAAATAAAAATTAATTGGCTCATGGCGGCCATGTTTTTTGAGTGATGAGGTCATCATTGTGTGCCTTGATACCACTTGGGCCCCTGATGATGCCTGTAAAGTTTGGGCTTGATGTGACTAATGGTTTCTGAGAAACAAATTTCCCCATGTTATAGCGCCCCCTATTGGACAATCGTGGCCAGCTTTGACCTGTGCCCTCTGAGTCATGTGCCCTAACAACTGATAAATTTTCATAAAGATAGGTCAAAGCATTGCTGAGATATAGCTGCTGAAGTCAATTTGGCCACGCCTCAGAGCTATTGATTGACATGTGACAACCAGACTGTATACCAATGTCACAGTTTTGTTGATGTTCCTTGATAATGAGATTCTTGTGAATATTTTGACACCAAGATTGTGGTGATCAGATGAAAAACCAGGGACTAGTATGAAAAAGTAGGTTTTGCATATTATGCAAATTAGCAAAAATCTAAGTAGGCGGAGCTTAATGGTTCTTGAGGCTTTTTTGTTTGTCTGGAGCCAAGGAATGCACCTGAAGTGGAATTTTGTTTCTACGACCTACGGGGTGGGAGATATGAACCCAAACGCAAAATGCTGCGCTATAGCGCCACCATCAGGCCAATTTGGGTGTCTGTACTTTACCACGGTCCCGCAAACAGACTACACCAGTCTGCCAAGTTTGGTCTCCCTGGGCCTTACGGTTTAGGCTGCAGTATGCGTTTTATGCGGAGAAAAATAATAATAATAATAAGAAAGAAGAAAAAACCTAACAATAACAATAGGTTTCCCACACTACGTGTGTGAACCCTAATAAGAAAGAAAGAAAGAAAAAACCCGACAATAACAATAGGTTTCCCACACTGTGTGTGTGAACCCTAATTAGACCAACAAGTGATATGAAGCTACTTCAGTCCAAAAAATGGACAGATAAAGTAATTTGCAAAAAATTATTCAACTGGGGCAATAAAGGCCCAAAAGATCAAAACAAAATGTCATGGCAAAATGATTCAGATCATAGAAGTTAATCAAATGCTGTGATTAGCTTTGTATGTGTGTGTTTGTGTGTTTTTTCATGTATGCAGTAAGGGCTTCTTGAGGCTTTTTTGATTGGCTTGAGCAAAGGAATACAGCTGAAGTAGAATTTTGTTTCTAGGCCATACAGTGTGGAAGATATTAAACAAAATGATTCAGACCATACAACTAAATCAAATGCTGAGATTAGGTTAAAAGCACTGACACACTGACCCAGGGGCCTAGTCAAATAAATATACCTTTGGCTGAATTTGTCAGAAGTTGTGAACATAGCAGCAGGAGAGCTCTTGTTAATGCCCCACATGTAAACCCCACTCTTTAACCCTTTTCATTTAGCTGACAAAATCTGTCACATGTGAATCTCAAACAAACCAAAGAGTAATGGCTTACTATACAATAAAATAACACAAATATTCTTATCTTTGCCTGTTCATGATGTTCTCATCCCTACTCTGACATGTTCTCACTGTTGTGCCCATAGTAGGGAGGCCACTAGGAATGTGTATCTAACAAGACTTTGATGATAAGTGAAGCATGCAGTTATTTAGAGGTTGTGTGTGAAATGTGAATTACATGTCTCTGTCCTCTCTTATGTCATTTCAGGATGTATAGAGGGCATGTGTTGAGAGTGTGGATGGAAAAATGAAGCTAAATATCAGTTAGTGTGTTGGAAATGGCTAGAGAAATGTATATATGAAGCATATAGGAAGTCCTATGTGAGGGTGTGTGGAAAAAAGAGGCTAAATATCTGTATATTAGTCACTGGGTAATTGGTAGTAATGGCTAGAATTAGTGTGTATGTGAAACCTATAGGCCAGAGAGGCCTTTGTTTTTGTGAGTGCATGTGAAAGAGAGAGAGGGGGAGGGAGAGCCCAAGGGTTGTAAAGTGTTAGAAGCATGGGGGAGTGGAGGAGGGGGGCAGCGTGTGTGAGAACGTGCGTGTCTTAGCAGCTGTCTATGCCTCCCTGCACTGGTCAGTATGGAAAATGAAAATATTCACTGTAGAGCTGTTTGTGGACGGATTTGGCTCAAACTTGGCACACAGCACCACAATGGTCATGTGAATGTGGATGTCAATTTTCATAACAATCAGACATACTATGGCGTAGTTATTGAACTGTGAATTTGATGTGTTACGATGGTAGCATTGTGATGCATATGAAAAATATTAATTTGTCAAAACCTTAGGATTTTTTTGCTAATCTTAGCATTTCAGAGTCTGCTGAGTATTACAAGGTGTGATTTAAAGGTAATGGAGTTAAAATGCTAGGACTAGTATGAAAATGACAAGTTATATATATTTGATAATAGTGAAAAAGTGGTACATTTTTGCAAAACACATGTAATTAGAAAGTTGCTAGGAATTCTGCATACAATCATATGAGTGCAAGCATTTCTTGATAAGTGAAAATATGTAGGAGAAATTCTGGATTTTCTAGTATAGCGCCACCTAGTGGTGCAATTCCCTTCTAACATGAGTATGTCTTAGAGGGTGTGTACATGAACATACCATGTCAGTTTCATGTGTATGAACCTATGGTAAGTCTGTCAAATGGCCAATTAATTCAAATAAAAATTTATTAGCTCCTGGCGGCCATGTTTTTTGAGTGATGATGTCATCCATGTGTGCCTTGATACCACTTGGGCCCCTGATGATGCGAGTAAAGTTTTGGCTTGATGTGACTAATGGTTTCTGAGAAACAGTTTTTCCCATGTTATAGCGCCCCCTATTGGACAATCGTGGCCAGCTTTGACCTCTGACCTTTCAGTCATGTGCTCTAACAACTGATAAATTTTCATGAAGAAAGGTCAAAGCATTGCTGAGATATAGCTACTGAAGTAAATTTGGCCACGCCTCAGAGCTATTGATTGACATGTGACAACCAGACTGTATACCCATGTCACAGTTTTGTTGATATTCCTTAATAATGAGATTCTTGTGAATGTTTTGACACCAAGATTGTGGTGATCAGATGAAAAACCAGGGACTAGTATAAAAAAGTAGGTTTTGCATATTATGCAAATTAGCAAAAAATCTAAGTAGGCGGAGCTTAATGGTTCTTGAGGCTTTTTTGTTTGTCTGGAGCCAAGGAATGCACCTGAAGTGGAATTTTGTTTCTAGGACCTACGGGGTGGGAGATATGAACCCAAACGCAAAATGCTGCGCTATAGCGCCACCATCAGGCCAATTTGGGTGTCTGTACTTTAGCACGGTCCCGCAAACAGACTACACCAGTCTGCCAAGTTTGGTCTCCCTGGGCCTTACGGTCTAGGCTGCAGTATGCGTTTTATGCGGAGAAAAATAATAATAAAAATAGCCGCGAGCGGCAATTGGCGGGTTCACACACCAATAGGCCTCTTTGGCTGTATAGGCAAAAAGAAGCCCCAAAGGTCATTTAGAACTATAAGTGAAAAGAAGCTGTTTCAGTGGAAAAAATGCATAAATCAATGTGCAAAAAAGGTTCAATTGAGGCACTAAAGGCCCTAAAGGTTCAAAATAAATTGTATTGGCAAAATGATTTAGATCACAGAACTAAATCACATGCTGAGATCAGCTTTGTGTGTGTTTGTGTGGTATTTCATGGGAGCAATAGTTTTCAGTCAGTTCTGGAATTTGGCCACTAGATGGACCCAAGTTCTACCATACTGATATCTCATTAATTTCAGCAATGAAATAGTACTTTTGGTGAATTAAAAGGTTAATTTCTGGTCAGGTATTGCACTTTTTGTTATGAGATGTAAATGCAATGATATAGACCTCATTGATGTGAATCATACAAGACCCATTACTTGTCTGTATTCTGCATAACAAGATTGCAGCATCAGTTTTTATGATTTCTTAGGTTTTTGGGTACTGTAGCGCCCCCGACAGGCCAATTTGAACCAAACTTTGCATACCTCACAGGGACCTCAGTGTTTAAAAGCCTTTCAAATTGGGAGTTGATCGCTTACATGGTTTATGAGTTATAGCAATAAAGGTCATTTATGGCATGGCCAGAAGGATATAATGGAAAAATGGGCCCACCTGAATATTTTAAAATCCAATATTTTTAATAAAGTTTTTACCTCCAGAGTCTACAGATTATGCTCATACCAATTGTTCCATAATTAGATCATATTTCTAGGACTAATTCCAAAAGAGCTGTTTTCAAACAATTAATGAATGTGACAAAAGTATGCATTTTTTAATAGGACTTGTAAAGGCAAAGTTGTCAGGTCTACTGCAAGGAATAAAAAGAATCAAGTTGCATGTTCCTAAGTGTAAATTTGGAGGAGTTATGCATGATTTTCACAAATAGCGCCACCTAGTGGCCAAATGTTTCAAAACTGCACAGCGTGACACACAGTCCTGAGATATGCACAGTGGTGAGGTTTCATGTTGATTGGCCAATGGTAAGTCTGTCAAATAGCCAATTAATTCAAAATAAAATTAATTGGCTCATGGCGGCCATGTTTTTTGAGTGATGATGTCATCATTGTGTGCCTTGATATCACTTGGGCCCCTGATGATGCCTGTAAAGTTTTGGCTTAATGTGACTAACGGTTTCTGAGAAACAGTTTTTCCCATGTTATAGCGCCCCCTATTGGACAATCGTGGCCAGCTTTGATCTGTGACCTCAGAGTCATGTGCCCTAACAACTGATAAAATTTCATGAAGATTGGTCAAAGCGTTGCTGAGATATAGCTGCATAAGTAAATTTGGCCACGCCTCGGAGCTATTGATTGACATGTGACAACCAGAATTTATGCAAATGTCACAATTTTTTTGGATAATTATTGATAATGAGATTCTTCTGAATATTTTGACACCAAGATTGAAGGAATCCGATGAAAAACCAGGGACTAGTAGGAAAAAGTACGTTTTGCATATTATGCAAATTAGCAAAAAATCTAAGTAGGCGGAGCTTAATGGTTCTTGAGGCTTTTTTGTTTGTCTGGAGCCAAGGAATGCACCTGAAGTGGAATTTTGTTTCTAGGACCTACAGGGTGGGAGATATGGACCAAAACGCAAAATGCTGCGCTATAGCGCCACCATCAGGCCAATGTGGGTGTCTGTACTTTAGCACGGTCCTGCAAACAGACTACACCATTCTGCCAAGTTTGGTGTCTCTGGGCCTTACGGTCTAGGCTGCAGTATGCGTTTTATCAGTAGAAAAATAATAATAAATATAGCCGCAAGCGGCGATTGGCGGGTTCACACACCAATAGGCATTTTGGCCTCAATAGGCAAAAGGAAGCCCAAAAGGTCCTTTAGACCTAAAAGTGAAAAAAAAGCTGTTTGGGTTTGGCCAGTGTGTGCTCTACAGATGTAGAGTGTGATGACATCTGCGTGTGTCAGAAAGGGAGACACAAAAATAGCACATCTGGCTAGAGCTGCATCTATGTGAACAGTATAGGAAGGCCTGCACTTGTCTATACATGATTGGGCCTCTATATTACTGACAGAGAGAGATTGAGGGAGCCAGAGACTATGCTTTGTTATTTCACTCCTTGCACACGTAGCACGCCTAACATGACTGCCTGTGTATTCAAAGTATGAATGTAGTCTGCAAAGCCTGGCATGACTGACATGACTGGCATTACTGACATAACTGATATGACTGGCATGACTGGAATGACATCTCTGGCATGACGAACAAAATTAACATGACTGATATGACTGACATAACTGGCATGACTAATGATTTGAAGATTTGACTGACATGACTGATAGGACTGATATGACTGGACTGAAATGATTGGCATGACATGACTTACATGACTGGCAGAACATGACTGATATAACTGACATGACTGGACTGGCATGTCTGATATGACTGACATCACTGGTATGACTGACATATACTATACATATACTATAGATATGCATACAAACTATACATACATTTAGGTAGAAGTGTGTGTGTGTGTGTGTGTGTGTGTGTGTGTGTGTGTGTGGTAGTATATGTATTCAAACTATGACAACATATACTAATACATACATACATAAATATACATAGAAACTATACATACATATAGGTATAAAGGTGTGTGTGTCTGTGTGTTTGTGTGAGAGAGAGAGACAAAAAAGAAGCCAAATATCAGTTTGTATGAGCATGTGTTAGTCACTGAGATATGGGTGGGTATGGCTAGGGAAGTGTCATTGTGAATGCTATAGGAAGGCCTGCTTGCGCCTGTATGTGTGTGTGCCTGGTTCATAGACACAGAGAGATCTAGGTAGCCAGAGCAATGTTTACTTAGGGCACAGAGATGGGAGGGGGAATGTGGGTGAGAGTGTGAGAGAGACTGAGAGTGTGAGTTTCAGGCTGCGTGCGTGTGAGAAGGAGAAGGTGACAGAGGGACTTTACATGCATTCTTATGCATTGTATATAATACTGCACTGTAGAGCCATACGATAACCGATTTAGATTAAACTTGACAAATTTGTTCAGGATGGGATTCTGAATGGGCTTGTGCATTTTGGTCAGAATTGGGTAAAATATGAAAGAGCTTTAAGAATATGAATATTATATGTATCGATGCTGTCCATAAAAAAAATATTTAGCAGGTATAAGTGTCCTCAAATCCAAAATCTTTGGATTGTTTTTTGATTTCACATTCTGTAGAGTATTATAAGACTTTGCTTGACATGATAGTATGAAAATCCTAGGAGGAGTATGAAAAGTGATGATTTCAAACTATTATTAACTGTAAATAAACTGTGCATTTTTTAATAGGACATGTAATGGGAAAGTTGTTCGCACTACTGCAAGGAATCAAAAGAGTCCAATTGCATGTTCCCAAGTGGAATTATGTAGGGGATACACTTGCTTTTTTTGCAATAGCGCCCCCCAGTGGCCAATCGACACCCGGCTGGATTATGTCATAGGGGGCGTGCACTTGTCCACACCCAAGAGGTTTCGTGCAGATCGACAAATTGTAAGCCTGTCAAACGCGTGCCGATCACTGATTGGCCGATTACGTCAGCCATTTTGGAAGTATGGCATGTCTGCTTTAGGACCTGGTTTCCAGAAGCCCATAGATGATGTCTGTCAAGTTTCATGTGGATCGGCCAATCTGAGTGCATGGGGCAAATTTTTGCATGTTATAGCGCCCCCTAGCAGGTGAGGTATGGCAACCTCTGCGAGCTGCCCCAGACCCTCACAGGGAAGCTGTCTGTGAAGTGCCATCTCATTACATGCAAGTTTTCTTAAGTTAGAGCTCCATATGCGCAAAATTTACTATTGAATTTACGCCCCCTCATTTGATTGGCTTATACTGACTAGGTAGTGAAGAAATTAGCATTTTTGTTGGATACATTTTAAAGTTCAGACTCTTCTGAACGTTTTGATACCACATATGTGCATGTATGTGAAAAATCCAGGGACTAGTTCGCGCTCAAATATGTGTGTGATTTTGCACATTATGCAAATTAACTCGAAATCTAAGTGGGCGGAGCTTAATGGTTGTATATTAATTGTCCTATTGAATTTAGTCAAGGAATGTATAGGAACTGGAATTTTGGTTCTAGGACTTACGGTGTAGGAGATATGGACAAAACGTCAATATGGTCTGCTATAGCGCCACCATCAGGCCAATTTGGGTCCCTGTATGGGAATCTGGTCCTTGGAGTTAACTGAACCTTTTTGCCAAGTTTGGGGTTTCTAGGCATTACGGTCTAGGCTGCACAATACGTTTTAGGTCAAAAAATGGGACAAAGAATAATAAGAAAGAAATATAGCCGCAAGCGGCAATGAGCGGGCTCCTCGCAAGTGGCATAGGTACCGACTTGCATGCCTGCGGCGAAGGCATAGTAGATATGGCTAGGCCAGTGTGTATGTGAAACCTATTGGTAGGCCAGTGCATGTGTGTGCATGTGTAATAGAGAGAGAGAGGGGTTTGGTGTGATAATGTTTGTTTTCATCAGTTAGAGCTGTGTATGTGTGTGAGTGATTGCATATAATGGGCAGTCTTAGTTGTCACAGTGAACTCACATGTCTGACATGACAGTGTATGTGCTCAATTTGTGATGCATACACATAAGTAGGTGTATGTGTGTGTGTGTGTGTGTGTGAATTAGGTGTTTATATGTGTTACTCTAATGTATGAGTAGGCATGGCTAAGGCAGTGTGTATGTGAAGCTTATAGGGAGGCCTGTTTTTTCTGTGAGTGCATGTGAAATAGAGAGAGGGAGGGGGAGACAGAGACCATGGGTTGTTAAGTGTTAGAAGGTTGGGGGAGTGTGGGGGGGAGTGGATGAGAGGGGCACTCTGCGTGTGTGAGAAGTGAGTGCATGTGAAATAGAGAGAGGGAGGGGGAGACAGAGACATGGGTTGTTAAGTGTTAGAAGGTTGGGGGAGTGTGGGGGGAGTGGATGAGAGGGGCACTCTGCGTCTGCGAGAATGAGAGCGTGCGTGCCTGCAAAAGGCTCTCTACCGCTCCTTGCACTGCTGAGTATGGAAATTGAAAATATTCACTGTAGAGTCATTTGTGGACGGATTTAGCTCAAACTTGGCACATATCACCTCAATGGTCATGTGAATGTGCATGTCAATTTTCATAAACATAGGACATACTATAGCGGAGTTATTAAAATATGAATTTGATGTGTTATGATGGTACCATTGTGATGCATATGAAAAATATAAATTTGTGGAAATCTTAGGATTTTTTGCACAACATTTGCATTGCATAGTCTGCTGAGTATATCAAGGTGTGATTTGAGGTGATGGAGTGAAAATCCTAGGCGTAGTATGGAAAGTGGAAATTATACATATTTGATAATATATGAAAATCCGTACATTTTTGTAAAGCACTTGCAATTACAAAGTTGTTAAGGATTCTACGTAGAATCATATGAGTCCAAGTTTGTTGTTTTATGTCATACTATGTGGGCGTAATTCAGGAGTTTCTAGTATAGCGCCACCTAGTGGTGCAATTGCCATCATACCCCAGTATGTCTTAGAGGGTGTGCACCTGAACATGCCATGTGAGTTTCAGGTCAATTGACATATGTAAAGCTTGTAAAGCTTGTGAAATTGTATACTGACAGCTAATTGGTCGATGGTGGCGGCCATATTGGACATATGATGGTGCAGACCTAGGACCTGTCTCAGAGGTGCATGTAGATGATGCATACCAAGTTTCGTGTTATTTGGCCAATCGGTGTGTGCAGGAGAGTTTTTTGGCAGTTATAGCGCCCCCTAGGTGTGAATGTGTGCCAAAATGTATGGGCAGGTGTAGACGCCCAACAGGTACATGTATATGAAATTTGGTGTGAATATGTAAAAGTATGCATGAGATACAGCAGAAAATGTGCATTTTTGGCTGTGAAATTTTTGCCCCTTGACTTGTGTGGCATGTGGCCACGCCCATGTGCAGAAATGTGCATTTTTTGTTAAAGATTATTAAAGTTCAGACTCTTCTGAACGTTTTGATACCACATATGTGCATGTATGTGAAAAATCCAGGGACTAGTTAGCTCTCAAAAATGTGTGCGATTTTGCATATTATGCAAATTAGCTCGAAAACGAAGTAGGCGGAGCTTATGGGTTCTTGAGGCTTTTTGGTAGGTTTGGAGACAAGGAACATGTATATGAAAAAATTTTTAATTTAGGACATACGTGGTACTGGCAATTTACTTGAATGCGTTTGCGTGCGCTGTAGCGCCACCTATGGGCGGATTTGGCTGGCGTCTTGCGCCTGAGTAGCGGGAGGGACTACTACCTATTGACCAAGTTTCAAGTCTGTAGGCCTTACGGTTTGGGCTGTGCGATCCGTTTTAAGGCAGAAAAAGAATAATAATAATAAGGAGAAAAATCCTAACAATTACAATAGGCCTCCAGCACCTTTGGTGCTCGGAGCCCTAAATATAGCCGCAAGCGGCGATTGGCGGGTTCACACACCAATAGGCATTTTGGCCTCAATAGGCAAAAGGAAGCCCAAAAGGTCCTTTAGACCTAAAAGTGAAAAAAAAGCTGTTTGGGTTTGGCCAGTGTGTGCTCTACAGATGTAGAGTGTGATGACATCTGCGTGTGTCAGAAAGGGAGACACAAAAATAGCACATCTGGCTAGAGCTGCATCTATGTGAACAGTATAGGAAGGCCTGCACTTGTCTATACATGATTGGGCCTCTATATTACTGACAGAGAGAGATTGAGGGAGCCAGAGACTATGCTTTGTTATTTCACTCCTTGCACACGTAGCACGCCTAACATGACTGCCTGTGTATTCAAAGTATGAATGTAGTCTGCAAAGCCTGGCATGACTGACATGACTGGCATTACTGACATAACTGATATGACTGGCATGACTGGAATGACATCTCTGGCATGACGAACAAAATTAACATGACTGATATGACTGACATAACTGGCATGACTAATGATTTGAAGATTTGACTGACATGACTGATAGGACTGATATGACTGGACTGAAATGATTGGCATGACATGACTTACATGACTGGCAGAACATGACTGATATAACTGACATGACTGGACTGGCATGTCTGATATGACTGACATCACTGGTATGACTGACATATACTATACATATGCATCTATGTGAACAATATAGGAAGGCCTGCATGTGTCTATACATGATTGGGCCTGTATATTACCGACAGAGAGAGATTGAGGGAGCCAGAGACTATGCTTTGTTAATTCACTCCTTGCACACCTTGCATGCCTAACATGACTGTCCGTGTATTCAAAGTATGAATGTGGACTAACATGACTGATATGACTGACATAACTGGCATGACTGTAATGATTTGATTATTTGACTTATATGACTGACATGACTGATATGACTGATATGACTGGACTGAAATGACTGGCATGGCATGCCTGATATGACTGATACGACTGACATTGCTGGCATGACTGACATATACTATACATATACTATAAATATGCATACAAACTATACATACATTTAGGTAGAAGTGTGTGTGTGTGTGTGTGTGTGTGTGTGTGTGTGTTTTAGTCAAAGAGTAATGGGTATACATGGCTAGGGCAGTGTGTATGTTAAACCTATAAGTAGGTGTGTGTGTGTGTGTGTGTGTGTGTGTGTGTGTGTGTGTGTGTGTGTGAGAGAGAGAGAGTGTGTTTTCAAAAACAGAAGCTAAACGTCAGTTTGTGTGTTTGTATCTGGGTTACTCATAGCGAAATGGGTAGGTATGGCAAGGGCAGTGTGAAAGCTACAGAGGCCTGTGTTTTTGTAAGTGCATGTGAAAGAGAGGGGGGGAGGTAGAGCCCATGGGTTGTAAAGTGTTGGAAGCAAGGGGGAGTGTGAGGGGAGTGGAGGAGGGGGGGGCAGAGTGTGTGAGAAAGGCACGTGCGTGTGTGGCTTAGCAGCTGTGTATGCCTCCCTCCACTGCTTTGTATGGAAAATGAAAATATTCACTGTAGAGCTGTTTGTGGACGGATTTGGCTCAAAATTGGCACATCGCACCACAATGGTCATGTGAATGTGGATTTCAATTTCCATAACAATCAGACATACTATGGCGTAGTTATTGAACTGGGAATTTGATGTGTTATGATGGTAGCATTGTGATGCATATGAAAAATATTAATTTGTCAAAAACTTAGGATTTTTTCGCTAATCTTAGCATTTCAGAGTCTGCTGAGTATTACAAGGTGTGATTTAAGGTGATGGAGTTAAAATGCTAGGACTAGTATGAAAATGGCAAGTTATATATATTTGATAATAGTGAAAAAGTGGTACATTTTTGCAAAGCACATGTAATTACAAAGTTGCTAGGAATTCTGCATACAATCATATGAGTGCAAGCATTACTTGATAAGTGAAAATATGTAGGAGAAATTCTGGATTTTCTAGTATAGCGCCACCTAGTGGTGCAATTCCCTTCTAACATGAGTATGTCTTAGAGGGTGTGTACATGAACATACCATGTCAGTTTCATGTGTATATACCTATGGTAAGTCTGTCAAATGGCCAATTAATTAAAATTAAAATTAATTGGCTTATGGCGGCCATGTTTTTTGAGTGATGAGGTCATCATTGTGTGTCTTGATACCACTTGACCCCATGATGATGCCTGTAAAGTTTTGGCTTGATGTGACTAATCGTTTCTGAGAAACAGTTTTTCCCATGTTATAGCGCCCCCTATTGGACAATCGTGGCCAGCTTTGACCTGTGACCTCTGTGTCATGTGTCCTAACAACTGATAAATTTTCATGAAGATTGGTCAAAGCATTGTTGAGATATAGCTGCTGAAGTAAATTTGGCCACGCCTCAGAGCTATTGATTGACATGTGACAGCCAGGCTGTATGGCAATGTCACAATGTTGGCGATGGGTTTTGATAATGAGATTCTTCTGAGTAGTTTGATACCAAGACTGTGGTGATCAGACGAAAAACCAAGGAGTAGTAGGCAAAAGTAGGTTTTGCATATTATGCAAATTAGCAAAAAATCTAAGTAGGCGGAGCTTCATAGTTGTATATGAAATGTCCTATTGAATTGAGCCAAGGAATGCATAGGAAGTGGAATTTTGCTTCTATGACTTATGGTATGGGAGATATGGGCCAAAAAGTCACATAGTGTGCTATAGCGCCACCATCAGGCCGATGTGGGTCCCTATAAGTGAGTGTGGTCCTTTTGACCTAGAGAACAAGTTTGGCAAGTTTGGTGTGTCTAGGCCTTACGGTTTAGGCTGCAGAATGATTTATAGACAGCAAAATGGGAAAAAGAATAATAATAATAATAATAATAATAATAAGAAAAACGCTAACAATTACAATAGGGTTCCCACACTATGTGTGTGTGAACCCTAAATATAGCCGCAAGCGGCAATTGGCGGGTTCACACACGAATAGGCTTCTTGGCCTCAATAGGCAGAGGCCCAAAAGGTCCTTTAGACCCCAAAATGTGAAAAGAAGCTGTTTGAGTGGAAAAAATGCACAAATAAATCAATGTCCAAAAAAAGGTTCAATTGGGGCACTAAAGGCCCAAAAGGATCAAAATAATATGTATTGGCAAAATTATTCAGATCACAGAACTAAATCACATGCTGAGATCAGCTTTGTGTGTGTTTGTGTGGTGTTTCATGTGAGAAATAGTTTTCAGTCCGTTCCGGTGTTTGGCCACTAGATGGAGCCCAAGTACTACCATACTGATATCTCATTAATCTCAGTAATGCAATGACATTTTGGTGAATTAAAAGGTTCATTTCTGGTCAGGCAGTGCACTTTTTGTTATGAGATGTAATTGCAATGTTATAGACCTCATTGATCTGAATCATACAAGCCCCATTACTTGTCTGTATTCTGCATAACAAGATTGCTGCGTGAGTTTTTATGATTTCTCAGGTTTTTGGGTACTGTAGCGCCTCCGACAGGCCAATTTGAACCAAACTTGGCATACTTCACAGGGACCTCAGTGTATAAAAGCCTTTCAAATTGGGAGTTGATCACTTACATGGTTTATGAGTTATAGCAATAAAGGTCATTTATGGCATGGCCAGAAGGATATAATGGAAAAATTGACCAATCAGACAAATAAAAATGCAACATTTTTTCCATATGTAGTTAACTACAGTGTCTACAGATTATGCCTATGCCATTTTTGCCATCATTGGATCAAATTCCTAGGACTAGTTCTTAAAGAGCTATTTTCAAACAATTGATGAATGTGACAAAAGTATGCATTTTTTAATAGGACTTGTAATTGCAAAGTTGTCAGGTCTACTGCAAGGAATAAAAAGAAACAAGTTGCATGTTCCTAAGTGAAAATTTGGAGGAGTTATGCATGATTTTCACAAATAGCGCCACCTAGTGGCCAAATGTTTTAAAACTGCACAGCATGACACATAGTCCTGAGATATGCACAGTGGTGAGGTTTCATGTTGATTGGCCAATGGTAAGTCTGTCAAATGGCCAATTAATTCAAATAAAAATTAATTGGCTCATGGCGGCCATGTTTTTTGAGTGATGATGTCATCATTGTGTGTCTTGATATCACTTGGGCCCCTGATGATGCCTGTAAAGTTTTGGCTTGATGTGACTAATGGTTTCTGAGAAACAGTTTTTCCCATGTTATAGCGCCCCCTATTGGACAATCGTGGCCAGCTTTGACCTATGACCTCGGAGTCATGTGCCCTAACAACTGTTAAAATTTTATGAAGATCCGTCAAAGCGTTGCTGAGATATAGCTGTTTAAGTAAATTTGGCCACGCCCCAGAGCTATTGATTGACATGTCACAACGACACTGTATGCAAATGTCACAATTTTTTCCAGGAATATTGATAATGAGATTCTTCTGAACATTTTGATACCAAGCTTGTGGTGATCGGATGAAAAACCAGGGACTAGTATAAAAAAGTAGGTTTAGCATATTATGCAAATTAGCAAAAAATCTAAGTAGGCGGAGCTTAATGGTTCTTGAGGCTTTTTTGTTTGGCTTGAACCAAGGAATCCATCAGAAGTGGAATTTTGTTTCTAGGCCCTACGGTTTGGGAGATATGGACCAAAACGCAAAATGGTGCGCTATAGCGCCACCATCAGGCCAATGTGGGTCTCTGTGCTTTAGCACGGTCTCGCAAAGAGACTACACCATTCTGCCAAGTTTGGTGTCTCTGGGCCTTACGGTCTAGGCTGCAGTATGCGTTTTATGCGGAGAAAAATAATAATAATAATAAGAAGAAAAAAGAAAAATTCGAGCAATTACAATAGGTTTCCCACACTACGTGTGTGAACCCTAATAATAATAATAATAAGAAAAATCTCAGCAATTACAATAGGTTTCCCACACTACGTGTGTGAACCCTAACAAGTTGCATATTCCTAAGTGAAAATTTGGAGGAGTTATGCATGATTTTCACAAATAGCGCCACCTAGTGGCCAATAGTTTCAAAACTGCACAGCATGACACAAAGTCCTGAGATGTGCACAGTGGTGAGGTTTCATGTTGTTTGGCCAATGGTAAGTCTGTCAAATGGCCAATTATTTCAAATAAAAATTAATTGGCTCATGGCGGCCATGTTTTTTGAGTTATGATGTCATCATTGTGTGACTTGATATCACTTGGGCCCCTGATGATGCCTGTAAAGTTTTGGCTTGATGTGACTAATGGTTTCTGAGAAACAGTTTTTCCCATGTTATAGCGCCCCCTATTGGACAATCGTGGCCAGCTTTGACCTGTGACCTCAGAGTCATGTGCCCTAACAACTGTTAAAATTTTATGAAGATCCGTCAAAGCGTTGCTGAGATATGGCTGTTTAAGTAAATTTGGCCACGCCTTGGAGCTATTGATTGACATGTGACAACCAGACTGTATGCAAATCTCAAAATGTTTTTAAGCAACGTTGATAATGAGATTCTCCTGAATATTTTGACACCAAGGTTGTGGTGATCCGATGAAAAACCAGGGACTAGTATAAAAAAGTAGGTTTTGCATATTATGCAAATTAGCAAAAAATCTAAGTAGGCGGAGCTTAATGGTTCTTGAGGCTTTTTTGTTTGGCTTGAGCCAAGGAATCCATCAGAAGTGGAATTTTGTTTCTAGGCCCTACGGTTTGGGAGATATCGACCAAAACGCAAAATGGTGCGCTATAGCGCCACCATCAGGCCAATGTGGGTCTCTGTGCTTTAGCACGGTCTCGCAAAGAGACTACACCATCCTGCCAAGTTTGGTCTCCCTGGGCCTTACGGTCTAGGCTGCAGTATGCGTTTTATCAGTAGAAAAATAATAATAATAAGAAAGAAAGAAAGAAAAAACCCGACAATAACAATAGGTTTCCCACACTGTGTGTGTGAACCCTAAATATAGCCGCAAGCGGCGATTGGCGGGTTCACACAAAAAAAGGCAAAAAAGCCCAAAGGGTCTTTTAGACCAACAAATTGGCCTCTTGGCCTCAATAGGCAAAAAGAAGCCCAATAGGTCCTTTAGACCCAAAAGTGAATAGAAGCTGTTTGAGTGGAAAAAATGCATAAGTAAATCAATGTGACAAAACATTCAATTCAACTGAGGCACTAAAGGCCCAAAAGGATCAAAATAATGTGTACTGGGAAATTGAGTCAGATCAAAAAGCTAAACCACATGTTGAGATCAGCTTTGGGTGTGTTTGTGTGGTATTTCATGTGAGCAATAGTTTTCAGTCAGTTCTGGAATATGGCCACTAGATGGAGGCCAAGTACTACCATACTGATATCTCATTAATCTCAATAATGAAATAGGACATTTTGGTGAAATAAAAGGTTAATTTCTGGTCAGGCAGTGCATTTTTTGTTATGAGATGTAATTGCAAAGTTATAGACCTCATTGATCTGAATCATACAAGCCCCATTACTTGTCTGTATTCTGCATAACAAGATTGCTGCGTGAGTTTTTATGATTTCTCAGGTTTTTGGGTACTGTAGCGCCTCCGACAGGCCAATTTGAACCAAACTTGGCCTACCTCACAAGGACCTCAGTCTATAAAAGCCTTTCAAATTGGGAGTTGATCACTTACATGGTTTATGAGTTATAGCAATAAAGGTCATTTATGGCATGGCCAGAAGGATATAATGGAAAAATTGACCAATCAGACAAATAAAAATGCAACATTTTTTCCTTATTTAGTTAACTACAGTGTCTACAGATTATGCCTATGCCATTTTTGCCATCATTGGATCAAATTCCTAGGACTAGTTCTTAAAGAGCTATTTTCAAACAATTGATGAATGTGACAAAAGTATGCATTTTTTAATAGGACTTGTAATTGCAAAGTTGTCAGGTCTACTGCAAGGTATAAAATGAAACAAGTTGCATGTTCCTAAGTGAAAATTTGGAGGAGTTATGTATGATTTTCACAAATAGCGCCACCTAGTGGCCAAATGTTTCAACACTGCACAGTATGACACATAGTCCTGGGATATGTACAGTGATGAGGTTTCATGTTGATTGGCCAATGGTAAGTCTGTCAAATGGCCAATTAATTCAAATAAAAATTAATTGGCTCATGGCGGCCATGTTTTTTGAGTGATGAGGTCATCATTGTGTGCCTTGATACCACTTGGGCCCCTGATGATGCCTGTAAAGTTTGGGCTTGATGTGACTAATGGTTTCTGAGAAACAAATTTCCCCATGTTATAGCGCCCCCTATTGGACAATCGTGGCCAGCTTTGACCTGTGACCTCTGAGTCATGTGCCCTAACAACTGATAAATTTTCATAAAGATAGGTCAAAGCATTGCTGAGATATAGCTGCTGAAGTCAATTTGGCCACGCCTCAGAGCTATTGATTGACATGTGACAACCAGACTGTATACCAATGTCACAGTTTTGTTGATGTTCCTTGATAATGAGATTCTTGTGAATATTTTGACACCAAGATTGTGGTGATCAGATGAAAAACCAGGGACTAGTATGAAAAAGTAGGTTTTGCATATTATGCAAATTAGCAAAAAATCTAAGTAGGCGGAGCTTAATGGTTCTTGAGGCTTTTTTGTTTGTCTGGAGCCAAGGAATGCACCTGAAGTGGAATTTTGTTTCTACGACCTACGGGGTGGGAGATATGGACCAAAACGCAAAATGCTGCGCTATAGCGCCACCATCAGGCCAATGTGGGTCTCTGTACTTTAGCACGGTCCCGCAAACAGACTACACCAGTCTGCCAAGTTTGGTCTTCCTGGGCCTTACGGTTTAGGCTGCAGTATGCGTTTTATCCGGAGAAAAATAATAATAATAATAAGAAGAAAAAAAAAAAAGAAGAAAAATTCGAGCAATTACAATAGGTTTCCCACACTACGTGTGTGAACCCTAAATATAGCCGCAAGCGGCAATTGGCGGGTTCACACACGAATAGGCTTCTTGGCCTCAATAGGCAGAGGCCCAAAAGGTCCTTTAGACCCCAAAATGTGAAAAGAAGCTGTTTGAGTGGAAAAAATGCACAAATAAATCAATGTGCAAAAAAAGGTTCAATTGGGGCACTAAAGGCCCAAAAGGATCAAAATAATATGTATTGGCAAAATTATTCAGATCACAGAACTAAATCACATGCTGAGATCAGCTTTGTGTGTGTTTGTGTGGTGTTTCATGTGAGAAATAGTTTTCAGTCAGTTCCGGTGTTTGGCCACTAGATGGAGCCCAAGTACTATCATACTGATATCTCATTAATCTCAGTAATGCAATGACATTTTGGTGAATTAAAAGGTTCATTTCTGGTCAGGCAGTGCACTTTTTGTTATGAGATGTTATTGCAATGTTATAGACCTCATTAATCTGAATCATACAAGCCCCATTGCTTGTCTGTATTCTGCATAACAAGATTGCTGCGTGAGTTTTTATGATTTCTCAGGTTTTTGGGTACTGTAGCGCCTCCGACAGGCCAATTTGAACCAAACTTGGCATACCTCACAGGGACCTCAGTGTATAAAAGCCTTTCAAATTGGGAGTTGATCACTTACATGGTTTATGAGTTATAGCAATAAAGGTCATTTATGGCATGGCCAGAAGGATATAATGGAAAAATTGACCAATCAGACAAATAAAAATGCAACATTTTTTCCATATTTAGTTAACTACAGTGTCTACAGATTATGCCTATGCCATTTTTGCCATCATTGGATCAAATTCCTAGGACTAGTTCTTAAAGAGCTATTTTCAAACAATTGATGAATGTGACAAAAGTATGCATTTTTTAATAGGACTTGTAATTGCAAAGTTGTCAGGTCTACTGCAAGGAATAAAAAGAAACAAGTTGCATGTTCCTAAGTGAAAATTTGGAGGAGTTATGCATGATTTTCACAAATAGCGCCACCTAATGGCCAAATGTTTTAAAACTGCACAGCATGACACATAGTCCTGAAATATGCACAGTGGTGAGGTTTCATGTTGATTGGCCAATGGTAAGTCTGTCAAATGGCAAATTAATTCAAATAAAAATTAATTGGCTCATGGCGGCCATGTTTTTTGAGTGATGATGTCATCATTGTGTGTCTTGATATCACTTGGGCCCCTGATGATGCCTGTAAAGTTTTGGCTTGATGTGACTAATGGTTTCTGAGAAACAGTTTTTCCCATGTTATAGCGCCCCCTATTGGACAATCGTGGCCAGCTTTGACCTATGACCTCGGAGTCATGTGCCCTAACAACTGTTAAAATTTTATGAAGATCCGTCAAAGCGTTGCTGAGATATAGCTGTTTAAGTAAATTTGGCCACGCCCCGAGGCTATTGATTGACATGTCACAACGACACTGTATGCAAATGTCACAATTTTTTCCAGGAATATTGATAATGAGATTCTTCTGAACATTTTGATACCAAGCTTGTGGTGATCGGATGAAAAACCAGGGACTAGTATAAAAAAGTAGGTTTTGCATATTATGCAAATTAGCAAAAAATCTAAGTAGGCGGAGCTTAATGGTTCTTGAGGCTTTTTTGTTTGGCTTGAACCAAGGAATCCATCAGAAGTGGAATTTTATTTCTAGGCCCTACGGTTTGGGAGATATGGACCAAAACGCAAAATGGTGCGCTATAGCGCCACCATCAGGCCAATGTGGGTCTCTGTACTTTAGCACGGTCTCGCAAAGAGACTACACCATTCTGCCAAGTTTGGTGTCTCTGGGCCTTACGGTCTAGGCTGCAGTATGCGTTTTATGCGGAGAAAAATAATAATAATAAGAAGAAAAAAGAAAAATTCGAGCAATTACAATAGGTTTCCCACACTACGTGTGTGAACCCTAATAAATATAGCCGCAAGCGGCAATTGGCGGGTTCACACACGAATAGGCTTCTTGGCCTCAATAGGCAGAGGCCCAAAAGGTCCTTTAGACCCTAAATGTGAAAAAAAGCTGTTTGAGTGGAAAAAATGCACAAATAAATCAATGTGCAAATAAAGGTTCAATTGGGGCACTAAAGGGCCAAAAGGATCAAAATAATGTGTATTGGCAAAATAATTCAGATCACAGAACTAAATCACATGCTGAGATCAGCTTTGTGTGTGTTTGTGTGGTATTTCATGTGAGCAATAGTTTTCAGTCAGAATATGGCCACTAGATGGAGGCCAAGTACTACCATACTGATATCTCATTAATCTCAGTAATGAAATAGGACATTTTGGTGACTTAAAGGTTAATTTCTGGTCAGGCAGTGTACTTTATTTAAAAAAAAGAGATTCAGTTGAGGCAGTAAAGACACAAAAGGTTCAAAATAAATTGTATTGGCAAAATGATTTAGATCACAGAACTAAATCACATGCTGAGATCAGCTTTGTGTGTGTGTTTGTGTGGTATTTCATGTGAGAAATAGTTTTCAGTCCGTTTCGATGTTTGGCCACTAGATGGAGCCCAAGTACTACCATACTGATATCTCATTAATCTCAGTAATGCAATATGACATTTTGGTGAATTAAAAGGTTCATTTCTGGTCAGGCAGTGCACTTTTTGTTATAAGATGCAATTGCAATGTTATAGAACTTATTGATCTGGATCATACAAGACCAATTACTTGTCTGTATTCTGCATAACAAGATTGCAGCATGAGTTTTTATGTTTTCTTAGGTTTTTGGGTACTGTAGCGCCCCCGACAGGCCAATTTGAACCAAACTTGGCATACCTCACAAGGACTTCAGGATATAAAAGCCTTTCAAATTGGGAGTTGATTGCATACATGGTTTATGAGTTATAGCAATATAGGTCATATATGGCATGGCCACAATGATATAATGGGAAAATGGACCAATCAGATAAATAAAAATCGAACATTTTTTTAATCAGTTTTTACCTACAGAGTCTACTGATTATGCTCATAGCAATTTTTCCATAATTGGATCAAATTCCTATGACTAGTTTGTAAATAGCTATTTTCAAACAATAGATGAATGTGACAAAAGTATGCATTTTTTAATAGGACTTGTAATTGCAAAGTTGTCAGGTCTACTGCAAGGAATAAAATGAAACAAGCTGCATGTTCCTAAGTGAAAATTTGGAGGAGTTATGCATGATTTTCACAAATAGCGCCACCTAGTGGCCATATGTTTTAAAACTGCACAGCATGACACATAGTCCTGAGATATGCACAGTGGTGAGGTTTCATGTTGTTTGGCCAATGGTAAGTCTGTCAAATGGCCAATTATTTCAAATAAAAATTAATTGGCTCATGGCGGCCATGTTTTTTAAGTGATGATGTCATCATTGTGTGTCTTGATATCACTTTGGCCCCTGATGATGCCTGTAAAGTTTTGGCTTGATGTGACTAATGGTTTCTGAGAAACAGTTTTTCCCATGTTATAGCGCCCCCTATTGGACAATCGTGGCCAGCTTTGAACTATGACCTCGGAGTCATGTGCCCTAACAACTGTTAAAATTTTATGAAGATCCGTCATAGCGTTGCTGAGATATGGCTGTTTAAGTAAATTTGGCCACGCCTTGGAGCTATTGATTGACATGTGACAACCAGACTGTATGCAAATCTCAAAATGTTTTTAAGCAACGTTGATAATGAGATTCTCCTGAATATTTTGACACCAAGGTTGTGGTGATCCGATGAAAAACCAGGGACTAGTATAAAAAAGTAGGTTTTGCATATTATGCAAATTAGCAAAAAATCTAAGTAGGCGGAGCTTAATGGTTCTTGAGGCTTTTTTGTTTGGCTTGAGCCAAGGAATCCATCAGAAGTGGAATTTTGTTTCTAGGCCCTACGGTTTGGGAGATATCGACCAAAACGCAAAATGGTGCGCTATAGCGCCACCATCAGGCCAATGTGGGTCTCTGTGCTTTAGCACGGTCTCGCAAAGAGACTACACCATCCTGCCAAGTTTGGTCTCCCTGGGCCTTACGGTCTAGGCTGCAGTATGCGTTTTATCAGTAGAAAAATAATAATAATAAGAAAGAAAGAAAGAAAAAACCCGACAATAACAATAGGTTTCCCACACTGTGTGTGTGAACCCTAATAATAAGAAAAAGAAGAAAAATTCGAGCAATTACAATAGGTTTCCCACACTACGTGTGTGAACCCTAAAAATCTCAGCAATTACAATAGGTTTCCCACACTACGTGTGTGAACCCTAATAAGAAAAAGAAAGAAAAAACCCGACAATAACAATAGGTTTCCCACACTGTGTGTGTGAACCCTAATAAGAAGAAAAAAAAAAAAAAAGAAGAAAAATTCGAGCAATTACAATAGGTTTCCCACACTACGTGTGTGAACCCTAATAATAAGAAAGAAAGAAGAAAAAACCTAACAATAACAATAGGTTTCCCACACTATGTGTGTGAACCCTAATAATAATATTTCAACTAAAAGGAGTAGATTTTCAAGAACCCGACTTACATAGGGTTTTCTTTTCCCTCATTCTCTATGTAAGTCCCGACACGGATCTGAGCGCCGTCTAAACGTTCAGAGCAGCAGTCACCCCGGTTAGTCAGAGCTACAGCGTAGACTTCATGATTGCGATGCAGGTCCACTCTCCACCAGGGGGCAGTCTCCTCCACTGTTTGTGTGCAGGAACCCTTCTTCAGGTCAGGGTTGCGGTTCCCATCGATCGCGTTTTGTGCGAGCCCAAAGCCGGGCCACATACCACTCACGGACAGACTGGACTGGGTGGCTCTGCCTTTAAGGGCTACGTTACGCAGTATAAATTCGTCTGCGGAAAAAACACTCAAAATCAGTGATATATCTGAATTACGATCGACTTGCAATGTATTCAGGGGCACATGAGATAATTTACGAATATCGATTATCTTCATGTTTTATACGCACTCTTCCTGCTTAATCTTACCTGCAAATATTTTCACTTCACACAAAGTGAGAATTTTTTGTCTTCCTGGTATGATGATGTTAACAAACCGTCCCTCGCAGGCCCGTCGCGATGGGGCAGGCAAACCAGGCAATTGCTTGGGGCCCCAAGCTGGCCTGGGGCCCCCAGACAACAACAGGTTAAGAATTAAATGCAGCGACAAACTGTGTGAGCCCCCCTTTACATTCTCAAAGTCATGAGCAATGACACTGTTCTCAGAATCCCCCTCAAGGGAGCCCCTCCCACCAGCTGCTGAAGGCAGGCAGACACTGTCCTGGCAGACAGCCAAGTTTTAGACGCCGGCAAATATGAAACTTAACCATGAAGTGAATTTATCCATCAGGAAGCCAAAAGAGAAAACAAAAGAAGGAAGAGGAACACAAAAAAACTAGTTGTGGGCCGTTAACGGCGTTCGTTAATTTGATACTCTTATCGGGCGATATAAAAATTATCGCCGTTAATCTATCTACTAAATGGGTAAGCAAACTATGATGACTTTCAACTTGACAGTTTAGCTCGGCTGTATTCCTAACCAAATTGCACAGTAGGGGCGAGAACGAGTTTTCAAACCTGTGAATTAAAAATCGTACGTGTGTTTACATGGATGCAGCCACGAAGTCGCCAGGTTTGCTTCATGGAAAATTCATTTTTAGGAACGTAAAATATTACCGGAGCGGAGCTCGGAGCGGTCGTTTTCTGCATGGTCCTAGCGCTAGATTCGTCGCTATTTAAATATTTATTTTTAACCGTTAAAACTGCAGAGGACCAAACCGGCTTTTGAAAAAGTCCCCCCCAAATTATGTCCGTGAGGTTAAATGTACTAAATGTTGGCTTACATTTCAAATATCATGTTTAGCTGAATAAACATGTTATCAACCCCTTTTAATGTACAGTATGTAGGCTTACAAATTAATGTTTAACTGAATAAACCGTTGAACACGAGTAGCCTACATTTTATTGAGTATGTTTTTTTTCTTCAAGTATCAAAGTAGAACAGCTTCCTCAAGCAGTCATTGATGCATTTTGGAAACAGGAGATGAGCCCCTGGTCTAATGTCTGTATTAAGAAACCCTATCTCAAAAGCTGACTTTTAGTTATTACTTGGGTAGCACACATATGAGCCATTTTAATATAGATTAATCTAGATTAATTTCAAGATTTCAGTGAGATTAATCTAGATTAAAAAAATTAATCTATGCCCACCCCTAAAAAAAACACAAGACAGTGGTAAGTGATGATTTACACTGGATAAATTAGGCCTACCTGTACAAATGGTGTAATTTAGCAGCAGGTAGGCTAAAAACAATATATACGTCCCGGGTAATCCCATACTTAAATCTGCTATGTTCAGCTACAAGTAGTAAATTTGTAAAGTAGTTAGTTTGAGGTGTATATGCTATGGTTCTTGAAGGTGGACTGCGGCCAGATATGTTTTTTTTTTTGGCCGGAGGGGGGTTTGGGCATGAGATTTCTGGTGTGGAGGTTGGGGGGGCCCCGATTGGTGTCTTTGCTTGGGGCCCCCAAATACCTTGAAACGGCACTGGTCCCTCGACGGGAAAGAACTTGTAGGATATACGAGAGCCAACAGTAGCAATTCTGCAGAACAAAACATGAACGTTTCCGTCAGCCACCATCACTGCCTGATCAAACATCTGCAGTATGTGCAATAGATCTCGAAGTGATTTTCAGATACATCATGATCAGGTTTAAAATGAGACTCACAGCTACACTGTTCCACATTGGCACCTCAGTAAAGCATTTAAGATTTATTTCGGTTGTACTCAATTCTTCCTTCCTCTAATGATCCTAAATATCTTGTTAATGTCACACAGCTGAATCGCTGTCAGCAACCATCCAGATTAGAGTTGGATCTCTGGATGTAATTTTAAATGCTCTGTGTCAAGTGTGACATGGGTTTCTATTATATCCAATATATCAGGCACAATTAATCCAGTAACGTGGACCCAAACCCTCTCATATCATTGGATAACACAAATGTCACTCACAGCTTGTTGTCGTTGCCGTTGTTCTCAAGACTATTACCGATGCGGATCTGAGCACCGTACAGTCGTTCTGAACAGCAGTCACCACGGTTAGTGATTTTTACCGTGGTGATATTGTACGCATCTGGCAACTCCACCCTCCACCAGGGATTGTCTTCAGTGGCGGTGTGAGTGCACGAATACTGGTAGTAGTCTGATTCCGTGTTGCCGTCCACGGCGTTCTCAGCAGGTCCTGAGAATGCCGTAGATGACTGCACTGCTTGGGCTCCGAGTGCGATGTTCTCTGCTCAAGATCATTATGGAGAGAGAGAGAGAGAGAGAGAGAGAGAGAGAGAGAGAGAGAGAGAGACAGACAGACAGACAGACAGACAGACATGGAGGAAGCCCTTTAAGACATGACTCGGGGAAGATGCAGAAAGAGGAGATGGATGTTATTGGAAACTGTTACTTTTGGAAGCAGCTGCATGCAGTCCAGGCAGGAACAAGAATGAGACAATCAGAGTTTGGATCATCTTTCCTTCTGAGATAGAATACACGTTAGTGTGTGTATGTATGTGTGTGTGGGTGAGAGAGAGAGAGAGAGAGAGAGAGAGAGAGAGAGAGAGAGAGAGAGAGAGAGAGAGAGAGAGCATGTGACATAAGACTGATATTTCAAAGTCAAAACCTGTTTTTCTGTGTTGCCAAGTTCATCCAGGTGAGGGCAGTGGCAGCATTTGCAGACAAACACGTAGTTATGTGTCTGTCTCTTCGTTATGTCTATGTATGTGCTAGTCTATCATGTCTGTGCCTTAGTTAGTTATGTATATTCTGTCTGTCTCTTAGTTAGGTGTGTCTATAATGTCTGTGCCTTAGTTAATTGTGTCTATCATGTCTGTCATAAATGAAAATGTTTGAGGAAAGGAAGATATATTTAATATTTTTATATTTTTTATATTATTTGTTTATAATATATATAATAATTATTAGATGATAGTAATATAACATACATTTTATCTTACAGATCATTTGTTCAGCTAAACATTTCTAAAATCAGATTGTGAAGACTTTTTTGACTTCACAATCTGTAGTGATAGATAGATAGATAGATAGATAGATAGATAGATAGATAGATAGATAGATAGATAGATAGATAGATAGATAGATAGATAGAAAGGAAAAATACATTCAACTTTTAAAAATATAAAGTCCACACTAACTTGTGGACATTTACAGATTTTCCTGTGTTTTCTAATGTTGCTCTTTAAACATTTGTTATTGTACAGTTAAAGTCATTTTACAAACGAATGCCTTTGGCTTTATTTGGAATGTAAACCAAACAGTCTTACCTGTCTCTTTTCTGCAGGAATGTGGTTTAGATTCACTGTCACTGGTGTTTTGTCTTTAATACTTCTGTTTAATCAGACCTGTTGGACTTTGACCAAACTGTCAACAGGATAAAGCTAATAATACAGCAGTTATTTGAAAGAGGGACACTTTTACATTATTTACCAAGTCTAATTAATCAAAATAACTTTGATAATTAATTATATGAAAGACCACATATTTCATCACTGATGTTCACTTCAAAATGATTTTAAAGGTCTTTTCAAGTGCACAATTTATACACATAATGTGTACCTCTGCTGTCAGACAGTATTGTTATTATTGCATAGTAAATAATTTGAAGGGAAATACCAGGAAATGCCAACATTATGCCACTTTCTCTCACACTTTTCCTCCAGACTCAACAGCAGCAGGTCCTGAAGAATTCAAGTGCACTGATAAAAATACTGTGCTTGATCTACTTAAAAAAATCAAGGCAACTTTTTGCATCAGATTATTATGTAGATCAAATACAACTAGTCTTTGTATGAACTACTTAATTTTCTTTGTGCAAAAAATAACTTTGCAAGTCCAGTCAACTTCACTTTGCAAGTCCAGTCAACTTGATTTTGCAAGTCCAGTCAACTTAACTTAGTGTTCCTTGGCATTGTTTTGTGTGTGATGTACTTAACTTTAAGAATTTCAGATGTTTATTTTTGGGTGCATGGATGCACTTGGATGGATGAATATCTAATCCAGTTATGAATTGTTTTGATATCTTGTGTACATTCTAATGCTAAGAATGTGAACTGACAGGGTCCAAAGCACAGAAATGTTTTACGTATTCATTACATTCCATGGTATCTGCCCTACAAATGTTGAGATAAAGCGTACACCAAAACTGTCCTCATTACATGTGAAAATGGCTTCCATGGAACCAAGTGTTGACCATACAAATAAATGCACACAGCCATTCCTGACACACAGCAATAACTGTGTATATACTGTGAACACCTGCAAGACAACATCAGGTATTAATATAATCACTTTATTTTATCAACTTATATTTTGGAAGATTTTGAAATGCAAGTTCACTCGAAACAACTTGATGTAAGGACTTACTTTTATTATGTATACTCACTGATGAACAGTCATGTTTTTATTTTTGTTATTGTTTTATTCTATCTTCAACAATAAAAGGACAAGGGCACAAACCCTCTATCTTCAATGTAACAAACTATCATAATAAAAAAATAAAACAACTGAGTAATGGAACCTGAGAAAGCATACTGGGAGAACCTGAGAGAGTTGGGACACAGCTGGGAGATTCATCATTCAGACGTGACACCAGGTCAGGAGCTCATCTTCCATTTAGCATGGTTTACCTCTCTGTCTGCTTCTACATCCGTTTCTAAAAGAAAATAAAAACATATACAAAACATGTTAATTTAGCTGTTCATACTCCTTTTCCAAGGTCAAATTCAAGCAGTTTTAAAGCACTTTCAAGGTCTATTTTCTATATTTCCCAGCATCTTACAGCTGTAGTAAATTGCATATTTATACAAATACACATACTCCAAATGATTTGTTCACTTTTCATAATTTTAAAAGAGATGATACCGTGTTTGGTAATAGCAGAAAAATAAGTGTAGTACATAAACTTGTTGGTGTATTCAGCTAACTAGCTATCTTAATATAGCCTATGCTTAAAAAATATATGCTAGTTTGGTTGGGTTTGCTCTGGTAGCTAACCAAGCTAGCATATAGTTTAACTAGATTTGCATTTCCTGAGGGAAATACATAGTGCTTGAAAAGAGATGCAAGTCTGTATGTTTGTGGAGTGAGTATAGGAGAGAGATGTACTGTATGTATGTGTGTGTGTGTTTGTGGAGTGAGTATAGGAGAGAGATGTACTGTATGTATGTGTGTGTGTGTTTGTGGAGTGAGTATAGGAGAGAGATGTACTGTATGTATGTGTGTGTGTGTTTGTGGAGTGAGTATAGGAGAGAGATGTACTGTATGTATGTGTGTGTGTGTTTGTGGAGTGAGTATAGGAGATGTACTGTACTGCATGCGTGTGTAGGGGAGGGGAGAGACATTCAAATATAACTGTCACTCTCACTGCTTCTCTGAGTGGAAAAACCATGTTTTTAGCCAAAATTCCATTACATTTTCAAACATGGAAAATGCAACATTAAAATTAAAGCATGTTCAATGATTTCAAGCACTCATATGACCGTGTTCGCGCTAAAATTACAAAATGCTGGCTTTGCGCCACTATGAGCCTCAACTTACACAATGAAACAAATGACAAAAGAATTTTACCTCCGTTTGTTCATCGAGCACTCGACAAACACTACAGTACATTGTACCATTGGATACTTAGATCTATTCCTGTGACTCACCAGAATCCACTGGAAAGCACTTCACACTGTATTTTTATAGTCGCTTAGCAGTGGCTAGTAGCCTAGCTGTCGCAAGTTTAGTTAGCTATCTGAGGTAACTATGTTAGCTATGCAGGTTGCCTCTGGGTAGCTTTCTAACGTTTATACACACACACAAAATGCTTCTGCTTTATATAATTTTTATTTATGCTAAGATGCAAAATTTACCTTCCGTCAGATGTTGTTTAAGGTCCTCCGTTTCCACGAGTGTCTGTGGCCAGTACTATGGTTGTTAAAATTTGAAATATGGAAAAACGAGGAAAAGAACCAGTGGCTCCTCCCACTTCGCGGTCATTGGAAAATAGTAAATACAACACAAAAACAGTTTGTTGTATGGGTGTACGTAGAAAGATTAGTTGAATTTACATAAACACATCTTGTTAAGGACAAAATGCAAAATATCTTGTATTTTGAACAAATGCAAATTAATTTCAAAACAAGATATATTCATGTAAAGTTACAAACATAATTAAATATGTGATATTAACAATAAAAAATTGTTACATTTACATCTGCTCAGATTTATTTTTTTCAGTGTGTAATTCTTCACATGAAACATCCATTGTAATGACACCTCGTGTGGTCTGTTAGAGCTGTAGTGATACAGCCAAGTTACTGATCTATATATGTGGAGCTGTGGTGATACAGCCCAGTTACTGATCTATATAAGGGGTATTTAGAGGTGCTGGTTTAGAGGTGCTGTAATTAATCTATTTTAAACGAGGCTGCTTCCGTGTGGAGAACCCGCTCTATGGAACATAAACTGGTTCAATTGAGGCATACAAAGCAATTTCTTTAAAAAAACGTGTAACACACACACACCCACCAATGAAACAACATTCAAGTTAGATTTGTAAGAAGTCTGTAACTAAATGTAACCAGAGAAACGCAACACAAAATATCAGGAAACCAAGACATTTATTAAAGTATCCACACTGAGGAGGTTCTGTTTAAAGCTCACAAGAGAAACACAAGCAGCAAACAAATATTTCAGCATCCAACACCTTATTTAGACATGACACGACACTTGAGGAATAACCTTTTAACAGACATGCATAAATCCATAAGCATGCTACACACAAACACAAATTTTCTTATTAAAATAAAAAACCATTGCAAAGCACCTGTTTTTTTTTTTTTTTTTGTTTTTTGTTTTGGCCTTGCTGACTTCATTTTAAATGCACGTCTGCATTTGCAGAGACCAAAGGTCTAAAACCTCCTGCATGATTTCAGTAAACGCACTAGCCTCACCAACAATGGGTGCAAACCTAAACAGAAATGTCAAATGATTCTACAATAAATGAGAATCAAACATGAAGGTAAACTTAGTGAAAAAATGTATTTTAAAATACTGTCCGACATGTGCAAATAGAAAGACATTATAGTAACCCTCAAACGTTACATGTAGCACGCTCAGATCACAGAAAGGTACAGGGCATAATAAGGGCACATATTACTGCAGTCCTGAGAGAGGTCAGAGGATGACACACTGCTACCTGAGTTTGGTTCTGACCCTATGTGACCTTTAACCCCTTTAATCTACATTCTATTCCATTAGAAACATATATTAATTAAATAAGGTTCTTTGCCTATTAGGACTTTTCTTCCTTTGCTTTGTGTATGTCTGTGCTTATATGCAACATAACCTGGTAGAATCTACACATAATAGCTAGAAAAAGAGTCTCATAAATGTTAATACTCTAACCAGTTAATGTTTAACTTCACACAGGCATACAAACATTCATTGAGTTACAATCACTACCACCACCACCACCACCACCACCACTACAACTACTGCTACTATTCTAACTGGAGAATAAGGTTGGAGAAAGACATTCATACGCGTCAGTAATTCAGGACATTTAAAGTGGTAGTGGATTTCCTCCCTGCAACCACATTCATCTTGATTTTTGGATGATGGGGAAATTTGATTTAAATCTCCGACGAACTTTTCACACAGTCACTTCTGTGGTTTCATAGATGCGTCACATTTGGTCCAAACTTAGACAGCAGACTTATAGCATCTTTTGATCACAGAAATAATTATCCATCTATGGTACAAAAATATGCTAAATAGGTACTAATGGCAAATTAAATATTCAGCTGGAAAATTTTTTTACAAATACAAAAAAACTCTTGTGAACAGAATTTAACAAATAAAAAACAAGTGACGAAAGAAAAATAAATGATGATGTAGTTAGACATTTGTGCCACTTATGTGAGTGTTGCACTGAGCAGCAGAATACCATCACTATTTAATTTGTTTATGTAAAAACCTTCATCCTGGCCAGTGTGGTTATATTTGGCACAAATACTGACCCACAATATTCTGTGTCAGGAAAGTCCTTACAGTAGTCCAATGAGTTGTTATTTGGACTACACATGGCCCACACGTGTCGTTACTTGGACTACATCTGGCCTACACGTGTTGTGCTATATGTGGTGTCCTCTGAGACTTCAGAAAGTGAAGTGATGGACCTCACTTTTGGTACAAGCCAGTGATGGTCCAGATGGAACATTGTAGAAATGAAATATTGAAATATATCAGTTAACAATAATAGTGATATTGGTATAACATACACATAATAGCTTGATATGAGGTTTTACCAAAAGTTTGGAATATGAAGACCTGAGAAAGCCATTTTCAGAAGTACCTGAGAGAAACATAAAGGCTCTGAGAATTTGCTCAGTTTAGGAATGACCTGAGGACCCAAAACGCCGATACATCCTGAGGTTCTTTATCTCACAGAGATATGGTGGAGAACCCTGTTTATATATGTGTGCAAATAAACGTAATCTATTGAGAAATGATCTAAAATCTGTTTTGCATAATTACATAGAAATTAAAATATTGAGGTAGAAAAGGTGTTGACGTTTTCTTCTTTGCAAGCTAAAGTACATGTGCTGGAGAACTGTTTCTCCAGAACTACATTCATGTTCTGTGTTAAATGAGGTAGGTGTGCACACAGGAAATCCCTGAGAGAGAGAGAGAGAGAGAGAGAGAGAGAGAGAGAGAGAGAGAGAGAGAGAGAGAGAGAGAGAGAGAGAGAGAGAGAGAGAGGAGACAGCATCTTTGCTGCCAAACGCAAGGCCAACGTGCACTTGAATTAACCAGCATGATCCAGCACCTGAGGAGTAGGCAGAGGGTCTGAGAACTGCATTTCTGCCGAGTAAACATTTGACTTTCTGATTATCTTACCAGTTTATGGCCACAGGACTGATCAGAGAGTCCACTTTGGAAGCAGATTTGTGATTTGGCCTCTGAATGATGCTGTATTTCCATGTGAATCTTAAATCATCATCCTTCTCTGTTGAGCTTTCTGCTCTAAAAAAAAAAAACACCTTAGAAAACGTCACAAAAATGCAGCAAAGATGGGAATAGAACGGTCGATCAAAACTTCAAGATGCGATTGTTGCCGAAGTCGACCACAACAATCAAACCTTCTGGTGTTATGGCAATGCCAGAGGGGCGGTCCATCTGGCCTGGCCCGTCCCCCTGAGTGCCAAATTTGCATAGGAAAGTTCCATCTGGCAAGAAGACCTGCACACGGTGGTTCCTGGAGTCGGCTACGATGATGCGATTCTCCCAGTCCACAGCCACGCCCTGTGGGCGCACAAACTGCCCGTCGCCGGACCCCTCTGAGCCCAGGAAGCGTGCTGACCGGCAGTCGGGCTGGATCACCAGCAGACGGTGGTTGTTGAAGTCGGTGACGACCAGGTGATCTTCACGAGTGAAGGCGACGCCGCGTGGAGAGTCAAAGTGCTTCCAGAGCGTGCCCTCAAAGCCGTACTTGTTGAGGAACAAGCCGTCGGGGCTAAAGAGCTGGATGCGGTGGTTGCGGGTGTCAGACACAAGGATCTGCCTGGACGAGTTGACCGCCACATCCCAAGGGTAGTTGAACTGGCCATTCTTCGAGCCCTTCTCTCCAAAGGTGAGCAGAAACTGCCCCTGGAAGGTGAAGATCTGGATGCGGTGATTGTCTTTGTCTGCCACCACTATGCGGCGCTGGAGGTCACACGCCACACCGGCAGGCCGGTCAAACTGGCCAGGGCGCGAGCCCAGACTTCCGAAGCTGTGCTGGAAGCTTCCGTCCGGTCCGAATACTTGGACCCGGTTGTTGCTGCGGTCGGCCACCACCACGTGGCCGTCTGCATCCACGGCGACACCCCACGGCCGGCACAACTGCCCTTCGCCGTCGCCCTCGCTGCCGAACGTAGACACAGGCAACCCGAGCGAGCCGTAGCCACGCCCACCCGTCACGGATACAGAGAACGGGCTGCCCTCTACATGCCTGTCGCCCACCAGGACCGACACCAGGACGTCGCCCTCGCTCTGTACCACGTAGCTGATACCGTATGTGCCATCACCGCGGTCCAGCACCTCTGCCACGGAGATGCCGCCATCAGCCCCCAGCACCGCCACCGACACGGGGTCGCCGCCCGCCTGTCTCCGCTCACCCTCATGGTCGTTCGCTGTAACGGAGAAGGAGGCGCGCTCTCCACGCCGGGCGTCCCGGAGACCGTCGCCCCGGGCCACGCAGAGTGGCCCGTACGCCCCAGAACTTATGCCACCCAGAGACCGCAGGGCGGCGAGCAGCGCCTCCTCGGGCGGCGTGAACGAGAACCGCTCGTCGGTGCACGGCTGAAGCCGCCCGCACAGCTCCTGCGTGGCCCGGGCCTGCGTGAGCATGCGCTCCCGGGCCTGCACCAGTGCTACGCACTCCACCGCCCCACCTACGCCTCCGCCCTCGCCCAACAGCCGCGCCACGGTGGAGACCGTGCCGTCCAGCTCACGCAGGTGGTGCTGCAGACGCTCCACCTGCAGGCACAGGGACTCCACCTTCTCCTGCCGGATCCTCTCCACCTGCACAGAGGGGGCGTCATTTTGCCATTATTCTTCTGCTTTATTTCTCGTTTTTGCAATCTTCTGTACCCCCGGCACCCCAGAGGTGCTATATATTATTATATATAATTATATATTAATATCGTTACTATTAATGAGAACCATAAACATGGGTAGACTTTCAGCTGTAAGGATTTGAACCCATCTGCAACATCCAGTATGTAACATCCGAAACACGCCACATCTGCCATCAATATGCATCCTGCAAGCTAGCCGTCACGGCAAGGGGCGTGGCCAACATGGTGTTGTGGAAGTAGAGCAAAGGCGATTGGCGTCTCACAGCTCCTCCCAACGCTAGCACCCCATTGGAGACAGACGAGCACAGATATTCACCTTCCACAGCAGCTCCGCCTCCCTTTCCTCGAGGGCTTTTTTATGGCAAAGGATGACGGCCTTGACCTCCACCTGGACCTTCGCGGCCTTCGTGTCCGCCTGCTCGGCTAGTTCCTGGGCCTGCTCGATGCTCAGCTGAACACGGAGAAGCACACGACGCTCATTAGACACATGTGAAGTCCACCAGGGGAAAGCTCGACCACAGTCCTGTTCTGAAGATCTCTGTTCTGAAGATCTCCTGTTCACTGCAAGCTTCCATTCAGCTTGCAGTGGTTACCCACAGCAACTACACTTTATAGTCCATTTCACTTCAGACAGTATCTAAACGGTCTCGGTCTGACGTGCTAGACTGCATGTCCATACCCGGATTCTGACAGAATCAGAAACCAAAGCACTTTGTTTGAAATTTAAATTTTAACTTGCATGTTATAAACTGATTGTACATGAGCACACTGATGATACTGACCACCTTAGGATAGATATAATAGATTCAGGGGAATCTACTGAATATACGGTTGTAACATAAGGAGAAAACACTGCAACCACAGCATCGCTGTACAGCATTTCACCGGAGCCTCTAACCTTGGCCAGTTTGCCTCTTCTCGTGTGAAACACTTTAAACACATTATAGCAAGCTGGAGGTCAAAGGTTATCAGAAGCAGCTGAGAATGTGACCTGTGACATATGCATGAAGAACGTTCAGGCACAAAAGAGGACAATCCCCCTGGGGCTTAAATCTGCTCAGCTATTTGAGTCAGGCACACAGGGGACAGTTAAACCAGGCAAAGGACACAAGATGTAGGTTTTATTATCCATCAAGTGATACTATGCACGTTATTGGCAAAACACAGTTCACGGTTTGAAAAATATTTGTATGGATGGATAGATGGAAACAGAATAAACCATTTTGATAATTGTGCAGTATAACTATCATAATACATTGAGAAAAAAATATCTGGCAGTTTTGGAAAAAAAACATCAAGTGTAGGATATAGAAAAAAACAACAACAACCACACAACAACCCCCATCTCAGACCAAATGGAGTTAAAGATCACCGGGGGTAACGGATGTGTTTCTTCCTGCTTGTGAAGGCTGAGCAGGCTTAACCTTTGACCCCAGGGAAGAGAGCCACGTGTCTTACAGGGTTGTACGTGACCACTGCACTCTAGTACTGGACCACCACCCAGTGCTCCCAGTTACAGATCCTATGATTTTGACCGTCGAAATGGGACTGGGCGGACACAAGCTTTGCACATAAATTGTGAGGATGTTGCATATACACACACACACACGCGCGCGCACACACACACATGTGCACACACACACACACACAGAGGGAGTCTGGAGGTGAGGACGTGGTCTAACCTGGGCAGCCTGCCGCACCTGTTGAGCTTCGGTGAGTAGACGGAAGGCCAACGCTCTGGACTCCAGCACAGCGTCCTGCAGGTACGACATTCCGTGGCTGCCATGGCGACCAGCAACGCATGCCCGGCACACTGGTACCGAGCATGTCTCACAGAAATAACAATATACCTAAAACACACAAAGAGAGAGAGAGAGAGAGTGAGAGAGAGAGAGAGAGAGAGAGAGAGAGAGAGAGAGAGAGAGAGAGAGAGAGAGAGAGATTAAATAAGGAGATTAAATAAAGATTCATGAAAAAACAACGAGGGAGCTTAAAAAAAACACATGGAATAGCTGTAAAAGAGATGGGAGTAATTGTTTAATCAATACAAGTAATTAAGCAATACTTAAGTAATTTTAAGTAATGAATTTAAGTAACTGTTTGTGTAACTGCAGATGGCATAAGGGATTAAACATATGAATCCAGCTCCAGCAGAAAGGGGCTATTATCATTTAGAGTAAGTAATTTCATTCTGTCCTGCTAGTCTTAACACCAGCCAGCTCGACTCATTCAGCAGCCGTCTGCCACCAGCAGAATCAATAACCCATCAATCACTGCTGACAGATGGCCTTAGAACTCTTTAGCATTTAAGGGAAAGGGCCCGAAAAGCAAAAGCTTCATTCATATGCACAGGTCAGCCTGAGGCCCCGCCCACCATGCCTCCAGAGTGGAGGGATCATCTCTGCGACTCCGAGGAGACACGGCTCTACCCTTCTCTAACCTACCAGCCGTCCGTTACATCTGAAACGAGTGAAACAAAGACTGCTGCGAGCAAGATCTCCACTCCAGCAGGCTCCGCCGGAGAAAGCCGCAAGCAAACATAGAAGAAAACACAAACAGCTACAGAAAGAACAAGGAAGGAAATGATAAAGTAATGAATAAAAAAATTTTATCTTTCTTATTATTGCTATGAGATAGATACAGATACAACCCACACAAACACACTCGCAGACACAACTGGGTTTTCCGGTCCAGTCTGACTGCTTGATTGTTTCACTACACTATAAACCACCTTCAACCCAAAGCTTTCTGCACACCTAAACACACACACACACACACAAACACTGATTTCATAATCACTAGCAATTTCTTACATGCCCTCAAACTTTCCCCATTCGCAAACATTGATTGAGCCCCACACTGCTGAGTAAACAGTGAGTGGATATCTGATTGCCTCATCTGTAAGAGCAAACAAAAAGCCTGCAGACTTCACTCCTCCCCTCACACACATGCCTGACTCACTCGTGCTGGAAGACGCGTCACCAGTAAGGCCAAAACGCCCCCTTCCCTTCCCCCGATCTTCCTAGCCTCCCTGTGGCTGCATATCACTACAGAGCCCTGCAGCATGCCACGGTCTCCCTGTGTCTCCCCACGGTCTCACTCCGTCTCCCCGTGGCAGGTCTGCTGCTCCATTGTTCTTGTTCCTCACCTAATTTTAATCTGAATGGAGGGACCCTCCTCATCCCCCTGAAGATACTCAGCACACTTTACTGGGTCATTCAAGCCTATTCAAGGTTCATTTGTTTTAAAACCTGTGCGTATGCGTGACCACATCTGCATGTACGCACACACACACACACACACACACACACACACACACACACACACACACACACACACAGTTATTTAAAGAGGCAGCTCTGGCGGTATTGTTCAGAATGCTCACCCCTTACTCATCTCTGTACACAGCAAAATGTAAACAATCTTAACGTTTTTCCACAAAAGCGTTTGCAGGACTGAACGTTGACCTATCTTCCCAAACTCCCCAATTTAGACTCATGCTATTCCTAAATACGTCTTCAGTGGAAACCCCTGTGTCAATTTTAAAGATCTTGGCAATGTCCACCGCTGAAGGAGTCCTCCCTGTTCCTTATCCGCTCATCCTCTCTGAAGCCCCGCCCTCCTCGTGCTTGCTCAGCCGTTTGAGCTACTCCTGCGTGTACTGCATGCGTACGCAAAATAACGGACCGGCAGGTCTGACCGCCTTCTTATCGGGCCGCTTCCTGATTGGTCAACACTGACACAGCTTATCGATCAAATGCAGTTAGTGTCTTAAGAGCCCAAAACGGTCACAAAGACATTTCTCCTCAGAACAGTTCATTTGGTGGCAGATATCAGGGTGTAAAGACAACTTAAGTGTTGTAAATTCTTTGAAGGTTTCTTTGATAAGAAAATGTCTTTAACCCTGACCCTGAGAGTAGCTGGGATGTGATCTTGAGGGCACAACAGTGAACCCACAGATGACACACAAGGGCACGATTAGCTTAGCAACTGCCCTTCTGCAGTGGTGGACACGGGGGCCGACCTTACCCTGGCTGAATTTCACCTGCAGATAGACCGAATTACACGTAGCAGGCAAGATGAAGAGTAGAGGCAGGAATTAAGTGCTACTTCTGGACGGGCTTCGGGGGCTAAAGCAGCCTACCCGTGTGCATCCCTCCTAAACCAGAACTTTGTCATAAAGAGGCAGGGCTGATTTAAAGGTAATGCCTTTCTTTACACTACCCTTCCTAACAGGGCTAAAAGTTATGTCTCCTGTCAGAGAGGAAACACACATTCTGAGCAAAGATGAGAGATACTTGAGATTCGTAAAGTGCACAAAACCAACAAATGTTTAATTTTAGACCTAATGAACAAATTGGGTTAGAGAAGCAAAAACTCTAAAAGCATTTTGTAAAGGTGTAATTAAGGTCAATTAAGTTGATCGTGTAATGCTACAGTATGCTCCAATATCTGTATTTTTTTAGATTACACACCATTAAAGGATTGAACAGACAGCATTCATGAGTTCTGAATCACTACCACAACTACATTAGAAGATTCTGGGAAGGTTGGTAGAGCATCACTACTGAGAGGAGATAGAGCAAACACAGTGACTTATGTTGAAATAATAATATGATGAAGATGATGTTTTGTCTGTTTAGCTTCCCAGAGCTCAAGGTCACATGGGTCATGATAAAGCGAAGAACTCCAATGCTCACACGAGCAAGACGCACTGCTGTCACGCACCGGAACAAAACAGGTCAGCCCAGCATGTTTGAGGTTCGCACAGAGCAATTACGAAACGACACACATGAACCGCAAACAAGGCCATTCAGGCATGGATCAGAATGTGCGGGTTGGACCTCCACCCTCCGGTCCCGAAGGAGGTGGAGGGGAGACAGCAGCAACAGGAGGTGGAGCTGGCTCGGGCCTTGGCGGCCACACTCACTACATAAACCATTACACGGGCCTCTTACCTACATCCATAATGCTTCACCAGCACTTCCAGAGACATTCAGCCAAACGCTTGATTGACAGGTTTTAAAACCACTGGCAAGTGCCGGTAAATCTTGAACTGGCTGGTCATTGGTCATCTGGAGTGAGTAAACCCAAGAATGCCATCTGGCAGTCCAATCTATTTTCAGCCACTCCCTTAGAAACCTTTCACTGGCTCACGCACAGAATCTCACGTGATACCGGTATGCTTCCAGCTCATGGGCCCAACTTTGCTTTGAAAAGTACAGCATTAGCATTAAGATATTTGTAGGACCATTAATTGATAAAAAATTATTTGTTTCATATCATGAAATATCAGTTATGTCATGTTTTTCTGTTGTATATTGGCATCTTGTGAAAATATAAGCATGAGCATTTTCTGACTAACATTAGGAACGTAACACATTTAATCAAATGAAGGCATATCAGAGTCAGTATTTAATAAACAAAACAAAAGAATAATACTTTCAGAGCACACTTTCAAAAAGTGCTGGTGACAAAATCAGCCATTTTCAAAAATGAACGTGTGGACATGTCCCCAGAGTCCCCAGTGTGAATTACTCCCATGACAGCAGGGGAGTCCGTCCTGAGGAACGTCTTTCATTGGCTGTCATCAGAGAAGGGGGCGTGTCTCCATGAGACAACTGAGTTTATGTTTCTCTGTGTTATGGTTTGGGTGTGTTAGGGCATCTTACATATGATCAGGCTTTCTGATGCCTCTCTATTAGACACACACAAACCAGTAGAAGAAAAGGTTTATATATATAGGTTTTATAAGTATATATAAGTGGGAGTGGGGCTTACTCCCCTACAGCATTGTGGAATTGTGTAAAAGCAAATAATTAATTGATTTGTTAATTAAAAAGTGGTAATTTATTTTAATAATTCCAGTAATTAATAAATAATTTAAATGCAAGGAGGACCTGTGTGGTGGTGCCCATACCTGTAAGGTGATAATAAATGGGTTAAATACACAATGTTGCATTAATACCATTGTCTTGGTGTTTAAATATAAGACACACACACGTGCACGCACACACAATGCACACAGGCAAGTTTGTACTCACACCTTGTCACCTTGTACGTAAGGCACAAGAAAGCTAAGCCAGGTTCTCTGCAGCATAGGAGACCAACACACGAGACACACGAGATCAAAATGCCTGCCCCGCAGTCTTTGGGGCTGACTGGTTACTAAAGCCTTCTGACCTTCGCCTTCCGACCCTAACTAGAACTAGCTTTAACAAGAATGCCCACAAGGCTCCATTCATGAGGGTTGCCAAGGAGAAATCAATATAGATCCTCAGAATAAGACACCCCGGGCTTGTAAAAGACAACAATAGAGAGACAGAATGTAGAGAAGACTCTGGATTTAACCATTCGTCTGCTTGTGCATTTCTTGTTCCCTCCTTTTTCTGTCTCTCTCTCCCCATCTCATACCCTGAGTGTCTTCTGAAGAAAAAGAAAAGAAAGTCACCTGTGCCTTATAAAGGAAGGAATCTGTTTAGAAAGTCAGTGTAGATACGTTCCTTCTGACTTCAGAGTCCTTGATTATTTTGTTTCTCAGATTATGCTTTGCATGGAAACATTTTATCACTTGACATGTGAAGAACATTAGTCTTCAGAGTTTTATTGACAACGTCAAGCTTGGTAATAAAATTCAAAAGGCTGAATATGAAAGCCATATTCTGTGAGGCTTTGTGCCAGGGTGCTTAAGCACGTGCACGAACATGTTCTGGAGAGAGAAAGATCCAATAAACGTTCTTTGAACATTTATTGACAGTGATTTCTTTCTCCAAAACCATGTGCATTTCACTTACACACATACACATACACACACAGAGAGAGAGAGAGAGAGAGAGAGAGAGAGAGAGATTACCTAACCTCTCTGGTTACGTGAAGATTCACTACTGGGTGGTCGTCCAACTGATATTTAAATACCTTTCTCCTGATAACCATGCGTCTTGTATGCTGTAGACGACCATCCCAGGACAGAACACGTTACATGTAATAGGCTCCATTATTTCCAACACCTTAAACTGGACACGTCAACTGAATTAATCCAGCTCTCTCTTCACATGGACCGCCTCTAAACATTTCTATATCGAGTCTCTTTTGTGTGTATCATCACTACTGTGTGTTGAAGAGTGACCTGTGTACGACTTTTAAGTGTAACTCAGGAATTTAAACGTGCATTTTTAAATGACAAAAAAAGTAAACACACACACCCACGTGCGGGTTCACGTACCTCATTTTCATGTTGCTTGCAGAAACTGCCGCGCTCCTGAAGACCGCACGAGAGCATAGCGTTTAAACGGAACCCGTCGAACAGCGGAGACACGAGCGCATCCGAACCTCTCTGCGCGGGAGGCAGATGCTCCGCGAGCCACTTTATGAAGTGGTCTTTGGTGAGACGCACGCGCTGGTGCGCGCGCACGCAGTTGCCGCACAGGTACTCCTGGCAGTCCAGGCAGTAGGAGCTCGCGGGGTTCCCCTCGTCGCACGGGCTGCACTGCGGCTGTCGCGCGGCGCTCGGACCCGCGCCCCGCGCGCCGCCCTTCTCCTCGTCTTCTGCGGCGACCACCGCGTCCAGCAGTCCGCCGAGGAGCAAACTCGTGGTGGGGAGAGAGTCCACGCCTCCCTCGGACATCTTCACCGTTTGTTCGCAAGTCGGACATCGAAGTTTCATGGGCTCTTCGGCGCCGCGCCGGTTCTCCAGACACTGGCGGCAGAACGCGTGCAGGCACGGGAGGACGTGCAGCCTGCGCGTGGCCGAGGTTAGGGTGTGCGAGGAGGAAGATGAGGTAGAGGAGTCGGAGGAGGAACCGCCGCACAGCTCCTTACACAGCGCGCACGTCTCCAGATCCGAGTGCGAGAAGTAGGCCATCTGAGGAGCGAGGAGATCAAGCTTGGACGCAAACGTTACATCTCTCACACCTTTGTCACCAAAGCACCTTTGTCACCATCACTTAGGCGGAAATGATGCATTTCTGTCCCCAGCAATAAACAAGAACCTCCATGCATGCAAAAGTAGATTCCATGTTTCTTTCCTTAATCGTGAACATTCAAAGGAGAAATTCACCTCACCCGTTTTGTGCTGTTTGCTAGAACTGATTCTGACCTTCTAGTCTTTCTTTTTTTAAATTTTATTTAAGCTTAAGGCGATGTAACTTTTTAAATACGTAAATAGAATTTCACATTTTCTAAATTAGTTATGTATTTGTTCCAGTCCTGATCCAACTGCCCTGCAATCCCAAGAATGAGCCGGAACCAGGATGATGAGCTGCTCGCTTATAATTTCATTTACACGCGCGATTAAAGGTGCGGCCGCCTGACTCAGTAACCGGGAACCGTGTAACGGATGCTGCCCGGTCCAGCTCACAGTCGCTCCGGACGGACCCGAGCCTGAACCGCGTCCCTAACGTGCTCGACGCGTTTATAAGTCAAGGTAAAGATAAGGTCCACTAACCCGACCGCGTCCAGCAGGGCGACGTGCGCTCATGACCCGTACCGCACGCGCGCGTGATCAGCACGGAACTTTTCGACATGGACCGCCTTTAGAAGTCCGAACCGCACGAGCCTATAACACGGCGAGGCATGTCGCTGGAGATCGCAAGTCTGTTTAATCCCGTGCGAGAAAACGGAGGCGCACAGACACGGTGGTGGGCGATTCTGCTGGAACTTCCGGCTGACCGCGTCTATAGAGGGGGGTTGGCTCGGCCCAGGAGAGGGGGTCGTGCGAGATGCGTCTATAGCCTGTAGTTTGGCACAGCGGGATAGAAATCGGGTAACTCTACTAGTACTGCGTTAGACGAATAAAGCGATCTAAATCGAAGCCTGTTTTACAGCGAGTACTGTGTGTAATTCCTAAACGGCTCTATAATTTGTAAGCCGTTTCATTTTCTCTAAAGGTTTTCTGAATGATCTGTTAACGGGTTACCCCGTAATAAAGTACAGTAGGTGTTTATACAGCAGTTCGTTTTGTCGAGTACCGTTTGAGAAACATTTCACCTGAATAGCTCTAGCAGCAGGGACATTTGCCTAATTTATTCAATATAATTCAAGCGGTTTTCTGTCTCGGGCATAATTAGGCCATTACGAAAACAGTTGCTAAATTGGTCCCTTGGCTATTTTTACATAATTAGTTTTCATTTAATTTAGTACCAATTAATTAACTAAAGTCTTTAACATTTCGTTAATTAAACACATTATAAGTAACAAAACAATACTAAAAACAGAAGACCAAGTCATGTTTTGGTCTAAACTTCATATTAATACCAGTTTTTGTGTATATCTATATAAACATCATGTACTTACTGTACAACTGCCTGAAAAGCTTAAATCAGTGAAATTAATGATGGAAAAATGGTAAAAGTATTTTTCTCTATGGTCATCTTCATTTAATTACCGTGACTTAATGATAGAAAAATGGTAAAAGTATTTTTCTCCATGGTCATCTTCATTTAATTACCGTGACAGTGACTGGTACCATTAGCTTCAGTAACCCTGACAGTTATGAGAGACATTATAGCATACATTTGTTTATTTCCAAATATTTACAATAATATTTGAAAGCAGAACGGACTGTAACTGCAGTCTGAGAAACCTGCCCATGGCTGAGAGTCACATCAGTAGGAGTTTCAACACCAACTCTTGCTGAAACACGGGTTACAACATTTCTATAAAAGATTGGTTGTATTATATAGTCAAAAGAAACAAAAACTCACAAAAGAACACTGAAATATCTTATGAACAATCTTATGTAAGTGCTACAAAAAAGTATTCATCAAAGCAGTTCAAACGACTCTTACAGAGTTTGAGTGACCCTTGCCGTTTGATGATCAAAGCCTTCATTTACTTCCTGCTTTAGAAATGCCAACTTTTCCAAACAAAGAGATGCAGGATGTTTACCGGGTCAGCGGAAGGCGAATATCGCAAAGGTCTTAAAAAGCAAAAGGAAGAACTCAATTCGAGAAAACCATCTCAAAAACAATGACAATCACCTATTTAAGGTTGTGAAGTGAACACACAAGTGATCTGATGCAAAATCAAAAAGACAGCCACAAAAATTCAGGGAGAAAAGAAAAAAAAAAAAAACAACCCAAATTGCATATGATCGGTCCACGTGTCCACATGGAAGTGGAGCGTCATCTGATTTTCGGTTGCAGTCTGCAGTATCTAACATAAGTCTGCACATTACCAGTCACCATGAACGCCGGAGCGATTCTGCCGAGTCCGTGTCCGCCCGGTCCGAACGGCAGGCGCTCTAGCCGGACCACACGTCCTCCGCCCAGCCGCGGTTATGCGCCAGCCACTTTGCGGCGGAGCTGCAGTCCAGGTGGAAGAGCTGCTCCTGCTCCTGGTTGACGGCCGTGTAGCGGATGGCCAGCTTGGGGTTGGGGAGGACCGCGGCGGACAGCAGACGGCACGCGGCTGCCAGGTACACGCTCTCCAGCACGGCCGTGCTCCCGGAGCCCCTGCAACACCAGCGCCGGTCACCAGCGAGCTCGCACATTTCCATATTTCAAAATTCCACACTTTTTCCAAACTTGCAGAATGTATCGGACCATATTTGACATCTGAGTAAAATTGTAGGTGTTTATTATGGAAAGGCTTTAAAATCCAACTGTTAACATTTGTTTACATATGTAACATGTTATATATGTATATCATAATACAGTCCCTGATGAGTTCTGTCGCTTATCCATGTTGTGGAAGTAAAAGCTTATAACCCGACTTTAAATTCATCGATTGGGTTTAGAAATGACTCGTATGAAAGCTGATACCCTCCCAAATGAGATTTAATTTACAAAAATAAATTTGCTTTACTGCAGAAATATTTATCATTTAATGAACACAGAAAGGTCAGATTTTCGCAAGCCAAAAGTTGTCGCCCACAGAAAGTAAGGTGAAAATCGAACAAATAATTCACTTCATATACAAATATATGCTTCATAACTCTGGGGAATGACGTTGTGGTGTTATTAGAGCCATATTTAATATTTTGTGTGACTTCCATGAGCTTGAAGGACCACATACAATTTATTGATGAAGTCATCAAGAATAGCAAAGAATGCAGTCTTACATGCCTCCCAGAGTTCATCAAATTTTTTTGGTTTAGTCTTCCAAGCTTCCTCTTTCATCCTACCCCAAACATGCTCAATGATGTTCATGTCTGGTGAATGGGCTGGCCAGTCCTGGACAGTGTTGAGTAAGTTACTTTGAAAAAGTAATTCGTTACAGTTACAAGTTACCTTGTCTAAAATGTAATTGTAGTGTAACTTTTCTGATTACTTTTGAAAAGTAATGTAACTAATTACTTTTGGATTACTTTTTGATTACTTTAAGGTTTAAATGAGTATTGACCCATGATCAACATTTAATTTTTGAGAACTGACAGTGTGAAACAGAGGGAATTGCTGACAGGCAATCACAGGAGGTCCACAAGAAGAGATGCCTGCACCAGGCATGTAAGATTCTCAGACTCCTGTCATCGGGCCATACTCTTTTCTGCTCCTCCCCCAGGCTCTACCATTTTCAGTTTGCAGACTAACACAAGCAGGTTCAGAAACCACTTCTTTCCCACAGCGGTCACCTTATTGAATTCTTCCCAAAGACCATTCTTTCCTTCCCCTCTATCCATATCTTACCATCCACACAACATCTGTACAGTGTTCCTCTTCAATCCACATCTGTATAGCCCTATCTACAGTGGTATAGGATAATCTGTATATTATCTGTATGATTCCATCTGTATTTATCACATTTATTTATACCATATATTTTTCTTTGCCCTGTGCATTGTACTGCCATAACTACATTACACACACATGCATTTCCCTAGGTAATTTATCTACTCTGCACATATCTATTAACCATCTTTACTTACACTAGCTGTAATTAACTGCATTGTATCTCTAAATACTGCATTCTATACAATCCGCACGTGTTGCACTTGATTAGATACCAAACTGCATTTCTTCACTTCATACAAATTTCATTTAAATGTATTGCTTGTCGAACGGTAGGTCTAAGATGGGTCCAATGATACCAATTGGGTAGGCTAGGTCGTGTCAGACATCGACAAACGTTTTTCCAACACCAAACAGTCATAAATACTCATTTGATACCGTCTGTCATTGTCTATAATAGTCATGTATGATTCCAACGAATACCTGTTTAGGACTTTAAACAGCTAATTTGGTTAGCCTGTAAATCAAGCTAGCATGCTAATGGACAAACACATTCAAGTGAATGGTAGTAGCTAGCCCAGCAGGTAACTATGGAAACCACAGTGTTTGGCGGTCAGCATATCCTGCTGTTAGCTCGCTTACAACCTCAATACTGGTTGCCTTCTAGGGTTGCCACCTGTCCCGGTTTTCCCGGGACTGTCCCGGTTTTCCCGGTTTTCAGTCTTTTTTTCTCGCTGTGTCCATTTTACGTTCATCCCCCGTCAACAATTTACGTTCGCGTGTGACGGTGTCCTTGTTTTTTGTGAGCAGGCATGAAAATGGGTCAGGGGTTAAAAAGGTGAGAAGACCGGGGGCGGAGCATGTGACGTCATGGGGATACGGGGCGTTGACATGTGACGTCATGGGTATACGGCGACAGGGGGGGGGTGTGTGGCTGCTGGTGTACGGGGATACAGCGACAGGTGATGCCAAATATTACGGAGCCCGTAAGGTGACATCATGTAAAAAATATAATAACGCGTGGCGTGGCCACGACTTACTAACGCGTGCGAACGAGATAATTAACGCGTGCGAACAAGATAATTAAGTATTACTTTATATAAAGCCAGGTTTACCTTCCTTGGGCAGTCAGTTCGCGAACATCCCTGGGATCTGCTTGCTTTGCTGTGAAAAAATAAACTTTGTTGCCGCGTGTGAAAGGCGACATTAGTATCTCGTTCCCACGCGTTAGTAAGTCGTGGCCACGCGTTATTATTTTTTTTACATGATGTCACCTTATGGGCTCCGTAAAATATAGTAAAATCCATTAAAAAATTTTTTTTGACTGTCTTGTCAATGGATTCAATGTATGGAGCCAGATCCTTAAACGCGAGAGGCCGCTTTCGCCATTCCAGATGGCTCAGTCAAAACCATTACGTCTTAATGAACCAATAAATACATCAGCAGCGAAAATGAGTGTAAAAATACCAGGGTTCACGTGTTTTTATTTTCTAACATGGGCTAAAGCACAGGGTAGACTCAAACGACAAGAGGTTACAACTTCATCTTCAACCTTTTCAGCCCTGGCGCGAATGTTATCCTCACCGTCCCTGGATTCACCAGTTACAACTACAGACACACTAGAAAAAAAATCTCGTTTTTTATTTTATGTCGGGGTTAACTACACGGGGTTGATGCGAACTTAATAGGTCTATTTATCTACCTATTTATCACAAGAGCTTGTGGCTCTGACAGTATTCAACGCAGTAACGGCAGTAACTTTGTTTTACCGCAAAATATGAAAACGATTGAAACCATTAATAACCCAATTAAATCCACTGGGAAATGTACGATCTAGTAAATGTGGTAAATGTACGATCTGGTAAATGTAGTGGTAAATGTACGATCTGATAAATGTAGTGGTAAATGTACGCTCTTCTGACTTGTCCGCGGTGTAGGACTAGGTCCTGCTTCTCGTCCCGCTTAGCAGTAAATGAATAACATGAATGAAGAACGTTGGTATGATTGAAACGCTATTTGGCCTCTATGATGGTTCGGGGCGGAAACTGCTGGCCACTGTGTCATTGAAATTGCCGATTTCGGAAGTGCTCTGTTTGCTTAATGAGTCAATGATAATTAAAATATATACATATAATCTCCCGACCGCCCCCCCCCCCCCCCCCCCCCACCCCCCACAAAAAACTCATCGGATCTACACGATTCACGCAGGTCACCCTTTTCAACTTCAAAACGGCGAATTTCGCCGAAAGGTGACAGATTTTCATGCCTGTGTGAGACCTAGGTGGCAACCCTATTGCCTTCTGATCGGAAATAAACCTCCAAACTCCGAAATTTACACAAAGGCTTGGCATAATCACAAATAGTTGCCGATGGTGGCACATGGTTCACATTTATTGACAAGACGAAAACAAAACAAATGCTCCTTAAATGTCCAGTGCTTCAAGGCGTCTGTCATTATTGCTGCTTGAGCTGAAACTGAACCGCGCGCTTGCTGCTCCAGCACAGAAACAAGCGGAAAACTGCGATATAGGGCGCAAAGCAATAAAAATATCATTAAATATTTCGCAAAGGTTTTTGTTTATATTTTTAAAATGTAACTAAAATTGTAATTCTTAATTTTTCCAGAAGTAACTGTAACTGAATTACATATTTTCTCATTGTCACTGCAACGAATTACAGTTACACTTTTTTTGTAATTAAATTATGTAACTTCATTACATGTAATTCGTTACTCCCCAACACTGGTCCTGGAGCACCTTGATCATCTTCGCCTTGAGGAACTTTGATGTAGAGATGGATGTATGAGATGAAGCACATCCTGCTGCAAAATCTAACCCCTTTTATGATTGGGAATGTAAGATTTAGCCAATACTTCTTGATACTTTAGGCTATTGATATTGCCTTCCACCTTGCAAATGTTTCGCACACCCCCATACTGAATGTAACCCCAGACCATGATCTTCCCACCACCAAACTTGACTGTTTTCTGGGTGAATCTTGGATCCATACGGGCTCCAGTAGGTCTCCTGCAGTATTTGCGGTGACTGTGGTGTAATTCAACTGAAGATTCATCCGAAAAATCCACCTTCTGCCACTTTTACAGCGTCCATCCGTTTAGCAGGCTGTGGGCCTTGGCAAATGCCACACAGTTTTTTACCTGTCTGTTGTTTAGTGCTGGCTTCTGGGCACTGATTCGACCATGGAGGCCATTTCGAGACAGAATCCTACAAACTGTTCACAGGGACTTGAGGTGACCAGGCCTGTTGGAGCTCTGCTGCAGTGGAAGAGGGACTGGCTTTGGATTTTCTAACCAACAAACGTTCCACCCGAGCAGTGTTAATTTTGACAGCAATTTTTGATTTAGTTTTAGTCTTAGTCTTTTGACTAAAATGTCATTTAGTTTTAGTCATAATTTAGTCATTGGATTTGGTTTTAGTCTTCGTCTAGTTTTAGTCGACTAATTATAATTAGAATTTAGACGACTAATTATCAAAAGAATTTAGTTGACTAAAATATAAATGGTGTAATAGTCATTATATACACTTGCACAAAATGAAACCTTTATTAACCAGTTACAGAATATTGTTTGTATGTGCAATATATACAAAAACACATTTCAAAACAACTTTATTGACCTGAACTTATTGAGCATAATAATACATTGATGACCAGTAGGTCTGCTCTACCTGAAAACATATGGAGTTTGTTATGAATACATATTACATTCTATATAAAACTGGGTGCCGTAAAAACAACAATGCCATAGGCTGCAGATGTAGGTTCATTTGTCGTATTTTTCCCCAACATCATCGTCCCACATGGATTACACACAGTCTTCTTTTTCTCAAAGTCAAAGGAGAAATGTGTCCATATATCGCCGCACATCTTTCTCCCTGCAGACATTGTCGAGTTTAATTTCATGAGTGACCACAGTTCACAGGCTAGTATGGTCTTCCCGGGTTGTGTGCGATGTGAAGACGTTAGTACTGATTGGATGGTTACCCAGTTTGTCCCGCCTCTCCGTGTATGCTAAAGTAGTCACAGTTGGATCTCTTCTTAACTTATCCCTACCTTTCACAAAACTAAATCAGATCTGATTGGATGTTGTTGCTGGCCAATATTTTCATCTCGTTTTTATTCATTGACGAAAATGTTCATTAATTTCACAATAGTTTTTATCCCTTCGTATAGTTTTTATTTAGTTGTCATCTCATTTTCGTCATGAAAAAAAAGGTTCGTTGACGAAAACTATGACAAAAATTATTTGTCAACTAAATTACCACTGCTCCCGAGCAGTTGTCTTGTGGGGCCTGCTGGACCTGGGCTTGTCAAAAACATCTCCAGTCTCTTCAAATCTCTGGGAGGCATGTAAGACTGCATTCTTTGCTATTCCCAGGGTATCTGCACATTTTGAAATCTCAAATTCAATGACTTTTAAGACTTTTTAATACCTCTCACAAGAAAAAATAATACTATTACTGGGGATGCAGGTGTGTTCCACATAATTGACGGGGGGGGGGTTGCGGGTGTCGAACGAAAATGTATATACGTTGTTGAGGCCGTATACTCCAACGCTAGGTATCTAGTCACTAGGAGGACCCTGGAGCGGTTATTTTCTGCATGGTCCTAGCGCTAGATTCGGCAAAGTTCACGTCGCGCCAGAACAACTGAACAACACACACTTATAATAATTTAATGCCTCCCCTCATAAAATTCCAGACATTTTAAGACATTTTTAGGCCTTGAATATGGAAAACTAAATTTAAGACATTTTAAGACTTTTTAAGGACCCGCATGTACCCTGTATTCCTGATTACTTCATCAATAAATTGTATGAATCATTGTTGAACTGCATGGATGCGGTCCTTTAAGCTCGTGGAAGTCACACAAAATATTAAATATGGCTCTAATAGCACCACAATGTCATTCACTAGTGTTATGAAGCATATATTTGTATACGAAGTGAATTATTTGTTTGATTTTCACCTTACTTTCTGTGAGCGACAAAACTTTTGTCTTGCCAAAATCTGACCTTTCTGTGTTCATTAAATGATCAATATTTCTGCAGTAAAGCACATTTATTTTCGTAAATTAAATCTCATTTGGGAGGGTTTCAGCTTTCAAATGAGTCATTTCTAAAACCAATTGATGAATTTAGTCTGGTTATAAGCTTTTGTTTCCACAACATAGATAAGCGACAGAACTTATGTCAGGGACTGTATGCTACACCACGCCGAATTTGTTTTAGGCCTATTTCAAAATTGGAATCACTTCCTCACACAACATCTAATGCAATACTTTTCTTGTTGCAAATGCATGTCTGTGTGCATTTACCCTACTCACACACACACACACACACACACACACACACCGGGTGCAGGGTCACATGAGGTGCGCACACTCACCGTCTGAGTGTGATGACCAGGCTCGGTGGGGTCTGGTCACTGGGGCTCTGAAGGCTGCTCCCTAGGTGGGTGATGAACATCTCCAGGGCCAGAGTCATCTCGATCTCGCTGAGTGAGCATGGCAGAGCCAAGGACATCCGCTCATACGCCACATCGTCGTAGTACCCTGCGGAGTGAGCGCCTGGCGGTGGCCAGTGCCGCAGAAGCACAGTAGTTACGGTGTAGGCACGTGCGGTGCTCGGAAACCATCCACAATCATTCGTGAACGAATCCGAACATTTCAATAGCAGTAAATGACTCTTTCGTCATTCCTGGCTTTCGTCATTCCTGAAGGAATATGAACATGTCAAACACTGTAAATGACTTGCATGTGGCTCTGTGTTTATCTGCAGATACGAGTCATGCGGTCCAGCATCTGAACAGAACAGCTTGTGCGTGAACCGAACAACTGGCCCATGTCTGAACTCAGGTTTGAACACCGCAAGTGGCTCACGGTTCGGACAACTCGTATTTGACCTACGCAAATGTCCCGTGTGTGAACACAGCAAACAACTCACGTTTGAACAGCGTCCTGGCACGGCCCCAAACGTTCTGCCTGCCCAGCGTGTGGATCAGGTTGTGTAGCTGCGTTGTGTCTGCAGTGATCTCCTGTGTCAACATGAATTCGAGAGTGTCCGCAGCAACCGGCAACACCTGATTCATCACACACCTCTCCAGGTGCGCGTTAAACACACCGCAGTACTCACCCACCTGGACACCATCTTACCACACACACACACACACACACACACACACACACACACACACACTTTTGCATTGCACTGAAGAACTATGGGAACCACTGGTACAGTTTCTATTCTAATATATTTGACAGGCCATTTTAGCATGCGTCATTCTGAAAGTGTCGAACTGTACCTGAATGAGTTTCAGCAAGTTCCTGTGTAAAAACCTTATGATAAAGAATGCACAACAGGAGCATTTCACACTGGCCTCTACTTCCACTTAGATTACATTTAGTCTAGGATACACACACTACACTATAGTGAAAACTAGGGGTGGGAATCGTTTACTATCTCACGATTCGATTCGACTCTGATATTGGTGGCCACAATTAGATTCAAAATCGATTTTCAATTCTAAACGATTTTCGATTCAAAATGATTTGATTCATAAAAATTTCTGTTTCAGTCTATAAATCTGCATGTTGCAGTACCAAAAATACAACATGGAACACTATTTTTGCACAAATGAAAGACTAATATTTTTCAGTAGCTTTAAGAATAAGTGAAGAAAAAAAAAAAGCTTTTTTAAAGTGAAAAATAGCACCAGTAAACTAGCTGCCTCAAAATTTTTCATGAAAGTGTCTCTAGCAACAATAGAACTGACATTCCCCGGCATTCTGTAAGAACCAAAATGAATATTTTTGCTTTAAACGAAGACAGGACAGGTTGAATATCTCTTTCCTCCATTTGTGTCCCAGAACCAGCTGCGTGAAGTCTCACGTAATTTTATAATTACGTAACGCGAGACTTCACCACGACTTAGAATCGATTTTGGGACATTTAAAATCGATTCTGAATCGTAGTAATCGATTTTTGATACGTGAATCGATTTTTTTGGCACACCTCTAGTAAAAACACACACAGATTATCCCAATTCAAGCTCGCCTTGCTGGCATGCATTTGCCCCAAAAGCGCGTAATCTTGCACTCCAGCATGGGCGTAGGAGGGTGGGGCATCTCACCGATGGGCTGGCGCAGTCCTGGGAGGTTGGTGAGAACCTCCAGGGTGTCTCGGTGGGACGTTCTCTCAGCCAGCAGAGAGAGGACCCTCCTCCGGCCCGACACATCAGAGGACCTGCAGGGCCACATGCTGGAGCTCACGAACCACTCATCCTCTACCACCCACCCACCCACACACACACACACACACACACACACACACACACACACACACCATTGAATGGATTAGGCCCTGAATAATCTTCAGATCTGCTCAAAGAATACAAACCCAGCAGGTCTGTTAAACCCATGTGCACACGACAGCTTGTAGAATCCACAATGCAAACCCAACATTGTGAAGCAGTGTCCAGTGCCCCAAACACCAGTATTCACATCCAGATTAATATCATTCGTCTCCTTATTTTTCCAGAGCTCATGTATTAGAGCAGACACCCTTTTTGGTTCTTTAGCATTTAAAATCAATTGTACTTCATTTTATGAAAACAGTGGTAACAGGCAACACACCCAGAGTAAAGAGGTAGAGTAAAAGGTCCTTTATTTAAAAAATGGACCTGCCGTGTCAATGCCTACCGGTTTCGGTGACCAAATCACCTTCAACAGGGCAATAAAGTAATAATAAATTGTTGTCACTTTCTTTTACATTTGAATAAGTCAGTATCAAGCTTTATGTCGTCTGTGTAAAGCATTTTGAATGAAAAGTGCGATATGACAAGCTCAGCAAAAATTTATTTGCCTTGTCTAAACTCTTACAGATATGTATGTCCTCGCACTAAATACACACACAGGCACGCACACACACACACACGCGCGCTAGGGCTGCCATGATTAGTTGACTAGTCACGATTATGCAGACTATTAAAATAGTCGACGACTAATTTAATAGTCGATGCGTCGTTTTTTTTTCTCTCTCCAAACTGCTGCGGCAGTTTCCACTGCTGCGTCTGCATTTCTGTCCTTGACGCACATGCGCAGTAGTGGAAACCGGGATAGACGGTGGAAGGCATCCCAGGACGTTATACAGACTGGTATAATGGCTACCCGATGGTTACGGAACTCAAAGTGTGGGATAATTTTCCGTAGCCAGGTTCCGAAACGCAAGTAATATCTGCAAGGCAGAACTTTCCTTCCACGGCAGCACAACCGTGATGTACAAGCACCTGAAGCATGTTGTGGCCGATTGTGACAATTATGAAGAGGGACCGTCATCTCTGTAATCTAAATTGCTAGTTAGCTGCTAAAGTTACCGTAAACAGAGCGTTAACTTAGTACTTACTTATCGTGGTAGCTGTAAAAGTTAACATTAGTGATGGCGATTTGTTTC